>NC_079438.1:40274377-40426877 GCF_903798145.1 Danio aesculapii
AAGTGAAAAGAATATGCTAAATGAAGATCCAATTTGATCTTTTGTTTAAAACCTTTAAAGAAATGCATTGGGAATAATTTTAAATGAGTTAGAAACCTCTTTATCAATTTAGTCATTAATTTAATATGAAGTATATGTAAATCTTAAAGGGGTGTTCCCAGTGTTGGTTCTAGACCAGAGTAACTAAGGGGCTGGGCAGGGGCCACTTGAACTTTAAGGGGGCTCAATTTAACATACAGTTGCAATCAGAATTATTAAACCCACTGATTTTTTTCTTTCTTTTTTAAATATTTTCCAAATGATGTTTAACAGAGCAAGGAAACTTTCACAGTATGTCTGATAATACTCTTTCTTCTGGAAAAAGTCTTATTTGTTTTATTTCAGCTAGAATAAAATCATTTTTTAATTTCTTAAAAACCATTTTAAAGTCAAAATTATTAGCCCCTTTAAGCTATATTTTTTTTTTGAATGGTCTTTAATGTCACTTTAAGCTGTATAGAAGTGTCTTGAAAAATATGTAGTAAAATATTATTTACTGTCATCATGGCAAAGATAAAATAAATCAGTTATTAGAAATGAGTTATTAAAACTATTATGTTTAGAAATGTGTTGAGAAAAATCTTCTCTCCGCTCAACAGAAATTGGGGAAAAAAATAAACAGGGGCTAATAATTCAGGGGAGCTAATAATTCTGACTTTAACTGTACATCACAAACTACTTAAACAAGTATTCAAAGTCAAGCTAATTAAATAACTTAAACTCAAAATAATCTGTCATGTTAATTAGTGATTCCATTGTCAAATAGTAACTTTGTATTGTAGGATAACACGTTTAACATCAAGTACATCAAGGCACATTTTTGCACCTTTAAACTTTAACAGATACAGTTGAAGTCAATTTTTTTGCCCTCCCATTAATTTCAAATAATGTTTCCCAAGTGCTCTTTAACAAACCAAGCAAATCTTCACAGAATTTCTTTAAAATAAAAATAATTCTTTTGGAGTCATAATAAGTCTTATTTCTTATAGTTTGTCTTGAATAAAAGCAGTTTGAATTAAAAAAAAAAAAAAAAAACTTTAAGGACAGTATTATTAGCCTCCTTAGGAAATATTTACTATATTTTTTTTCATTGTCTACAAAGCAAACCAGTTATACAATAACTTCCAACTTTCCTAGTTAACAACCTAGTTAAGTCTTTAAATTACATTTTAATCTGAATACAACTATCTTGCAAAAGAACACCATGGGAAAAACAAAAAAGTAGTTAATAGAAATTAATTAGTTAAACTATTATGTTTAAAAACGTGTTGTAGAAAAATCATGTGTTTGAATATTTGTGCATTATGTCACTACTGAAAACAAAAATGAACGAAGGCAAAACTAAATGAGGTGAATATTACTTCACAGGAGCGTGACTGAAAACTAAATTTTATCAATGTGTTACATCTGTTCTCCTGCACTTGCTGAATGTTTATAAATTCAAGACTGCATTTCCTAACGTAAAACTATGTACACTCAATTTCTGATTAATAATAGCATAGCTTTGACAATTTAGGGCTTATCTTCTGACGAATGTGGGAAACTAATGCATGCAGCAGCGTTACTGACAAAAGTCAAGGGAAAGCAGATCGAGCAAGAGAGGCCTCAATCATATCTCCAAAGTCTGCCACCAATGGCTGATCTCGCTTCTCCGTGGCGTTTTAGTTGTGACACAAAAATACGTGTCCAAATTTATGGGGGCTAGGTAAACTAAGTCCTACTCATTTCTGACACTGGAACCTAAATATACCAAAAAAGAAGGAAAAAAGTACACAAATGACCAAAATTAAAATGCAGAATATTGTAGTATATGGTATTTTGTTGCCATTAGAACCAATTCAACTACATGAGATCTACACCATGAATCAGATATGTTTTCAACCATCTCAAGATCAAAAAGTGATCAAAAGTGGACAAGCTTAAACGGTTTTATACCTCTGTTTACACCTGTTTTTAGTGTCATTCGCTTGTGGTAACATATCTTAGTACCAGCCTGTGAGACTTCCCTCTCTCTTGTTGTAAAGCATTAGTAGACTGTTTAGAGTTAGTAGAATAAGTTGTCTTATATTTGGACATTATTTTTTCAGTAGAATCTGTTGGGGGGAAGGGTGTAACACTTTAGTGTAAGTACCAATTGCTACTACAAACTACTGGCTTATATAAAGATATTGGCTGTTTATTAGTACTTATGAACTACAATCCCTACACAATACCTTAAACCAACTACTACCTTAATAACTACTAATAAGCAGTAAATTAGTAGTTTATTGAGCTAAAAGTCTTAGTTAATTGTTTGTTAATAGTGATATCATACATTGTGATCAAATAAAGTGCTAGTAGATATTAAGTAGCCAGTCTAATTATTCTCTGACTTGCTAGTTGATGTAGTTTCAAAGCTATAGTCAAGAGAAATGTTAGTAAATGTTTACACTGACAAAAGGTAGCAGTCTATTCATTTAGTTATTCTTCACGGATTTATCAAGGCACACAAATGGCAGCGTTCTGTAGAATGGCCTATAAAGCTTCATGATTTCTATCTCGGAGCTTCAGTAAACTCACCAGCTCTATTAGAACGCTTGATGGTGAAAGCTATGATGAGGTATGACTCTGATCTGCTCTGTAAAGGGTGTAATTAGATGTGTCAGTCTCTGAAGAGCTGACGTACATTTCCACACTGTTATGAGCACGACTGATATGGCTGCGGAGGCTAATATCATCCATCTTAGGCGGTATTGCACACCCGCTGCAATTCTTCTAGGGCAGGCGGATTTAAATGTGTTGGATGTCTTAATACATTATACGGTGGCACATTAAATGTCACAAATAAACCTATGTGGGTTTGCATAAAGTGTACACGCTGTATGGTCATGTCAGTTCATCTGAGGTCTTGATTTTGGATTACTTAAACATTCGTTCCCAGTCAAATGTTTGGTAAGCTTTATGAAGCATTTGCAGAATTGGAAATGATTGTCACATGGAACTTTAAATGTTCCAAAGTTAAGAAACTGATGTATGTAACACTCGTAAGTACCAGAGCCAAGCCATAAAATCCAAAATCTAAAACAGCAGCCTCCTCCAAGTGAATTCTGTGAATCAAACAATACAATCACAATTAGATTTATTTACAAACACCAGATGTTGCGTCTCTGCATTTCTTGGCAACCCAACCAATCCCTGCCACTTAGATAAAGAAGTTCTCCCACTCTCTCACAATAATAGTTTTTCTACCCCTAGTGTAAACATCATTATGAGAACATTTACCTTTATTAATATATTCCAAACATTAGACATGCAGTTTCCCAGATTTGGGAATCTCCCTGGTTAAACCACTGTTTCCTACTGTAAAACATGGTCAGCTTAACAGACACCTCAAAAATGCCCTCTAGTGGTGATGTCTATTGCAGAAAAACAAATCATAGGTTGTCAGAGATGTTGGTGACCGTAATGAATGCTTTGGTTATCTGTGCTGGAATAACCATTTTGTAGACAGTCTATGAAAAGTGTGT
Organism: Danio aesculapii; assembly: GCF_903798145.1. NCBI lineage: Eukaryota > Metazoa > Chordata > Actinopteri > Cypriniformes > Danionidae > Danio > Danio aesculapii. Next base: position 40,277,923 of record NC_079438.1, read on the forward strand.
TTAAAAAAAGGGGACCCTACGTATTTTGTTAATATAAATAAATTTCCCATATTCATCACAGCTGTTTTTCAAAAAAATTTTAATTAGATGGCATCATGTTGCATTTTAAGATCAACTCAACAGATGTCTACTCTAGGATAAAAATTCTAAACAAGGGACTAGCAAATGTAGGATATTACACCTTTAAAGTTTTAAAGGGATAGTTCCCACAAAATAAAACCAAATTCTCACAGTCAAGTGGTTTTAAAATTCTTTCTTTTGTTGAACTCAAAACTAAATATTGAGTGTGTTGGGGGGGAAAGCAGCCACTGTAGCACATCCATAGTAAGAACAAAAAAACTATGGGTGTCAATGTTGTTTTTCATTCAAAACATTCTTCAGTATATTTTCCTTTGTGTTCGACAGAAGAAAGATACTCAAAAGGGTTTGAAACAATAGGGAAAAAAGTAAATGAAATTTAATTTTAGGGTGAAGTATCTCTTTAAGGCACAACAATAATGACTTTAAACATTATTTGCATGTATTTTTTGACTAATATTGCAATATGCATTCTTTTTTTATTTCAGAAATGCCCTCCACCGTGTCTGAGGACTGGCCGACAGACTTTACCCAAGAATCTGCCCTCCCCGACTGCAACGCAGAACGTTCTGGAATTTGCAGTTCTAGTGACACTTGGCCCACCACTGTCCTGAGCAACAGCAGCAAAAATGACAGCACAACCACGGTCTCCACCAACCTCTCTCAGAGCCCTATACTGTTTCCAGCCCCACCTATGTTTGTGGCACTGTATTCAGATTGGAACAGTGCCCTGGCAACATGGGGTTCAGCGTGGGAAGCCCACATCTACGGCCTGGGCACAGTGTTCTGTCTAGTTGCTTTGGCCTCCACCCTGAACCTTTTGTGCCTGCCACTTCAGTACCCATCAGGCTGTGGCTACTTTGCTCTGGTCAGTTTTTGCCTAGTTGCAGCTGGCTGCACTAGGGCCTTCGCCCTAGTGTATGATGCATATGGATACCAAGACCGTATGGCATCCACAGAGGCCTCGTTGTTACTTTACGAGGCTCCATTCCCCTGTATGACTGCTGCCTTTGGCTTAGTGTTCCTCCTCCTATCAATGCGCTCCCGCATGCAGCTATCTTATTCCGTCTTTCAGAGACCTTGTATCCTGGCCGGCTTGGTGCTTCTGCACTTTGCTGCTGCCTTTGGCCCCGTTGCATTACTGCATGTTGACCAGCGAGTCTACCTGTTTCTGTCCTTGATCTCTAGAGGTGCCTTTGTGGCTCTGGCAACCTTCCTATCAGCTGCATATTTTGTGTTCTACTGCTATGTTCGTGCTGACTCCAAGCATATTTATCATCTGAACAACACATCACCCACACCAGCTGAACGCTACAACCGCTGCCCATTTGCAGAGAGCCGAGATTGGGACAGAGCTGCAGCCGCAGTGCTACTCTCTGCCATCTTCTCTCTGGCCTGTGCTGGGCTGCAGCTCTACGCCATGCTACATGCTCTTGGCATGGCTGGGAGTGTTGAGTCATTCAGGCCTTGGCCATGGTGGACTTTCCAGTTCAGCTGCAGAGTTTGTGAAGCAGTGGTTTGTCTCACACTGGTTCTGGTAGTTGCTCAACCAGTCTACTGTTCTGATCACCTTCCCCAGGCAGGTAGTTGCTGGACAGAACTCCTTGCAGCAAAGTCACCTATTATTCCTGGAAGCTATCAGTGGACTCTATCCCATCAAGAGAAGCTGGCTATCTGTGATCCAATTGGGCATGGAGAGACAGAGTGCCTACCATTGTACACACTTGTGGATGACCGTCTCGGCAGCTTAAATGGTCTTGACCTTTTGTACCACAGCAACCGTGCACTGGCTTACCGTGACCTTGACCTGGACTTGCCGAACACTCATCCAAACACTGGTGCCCCTTCTATGGGTTCATCCTGTACAAGTGACTCCACAGCAGACCTGCGTCCTCCATCACCCATAAATCTGCGTCGAAGCATTGATGAGGCACTTTTTAGTGAGTCTCTATTTCCCATGAGCATCTTCAGCCCCTTACGACCCTTCACCTCAAGTGACCGCTCCCTGAATGGTAGAGAAACCATCTCCAGTGGTGCCCAAACAGCGAGAGGCACCCTTATTCCTGATCCAGGGTTTTACAGAACATCATCATGTGTTGAAGTGCTACCGCAGGCTCCCATTCCCCCTCAAACGCAAATGAATGGTCCGTCGTTGGGTTTTCCTCCATCCCCATCTCCCTCACTCTCAACTTCCACTTGCTGCTCATCTCCAGAGCGCTGGAGAGGCAGCTCCAGTTCCTCTTCCCTCTACAGACAGTCTCTGGGTGGTTCTTCTCTAGTTCTGTGCTCTACTCCAGAAGGACACCATCCTCCATCCTCTACCCTCAGTGGAGGTTCCAACCACACTGCCAGCTCTGGGCACCAACAAGGAAACATACAGAGACCCTACAGAACATTAAAGTCAGAGGACAGTCTGGACCAGCAGTCGGAGTTTGATCAGTCCGTCCAAGAAGAGTTTATCAGTGTGTGCAGACAGATAGATGCTCTTAGCATCTGCAGCGAGACTATTGACCTCTAGGGGAGTTCTCAACTTTAAGACAGAAGAATGATGTAATATGATAAAGCCAAAAGACTCGGGGTGCTTCTCAAATCATCACTAGGATTCCTACTCCAGTCCTTCTAAGGCTTAAATGGTAGAGTCCATCTAAGCATAGGACTTAGTACCAGAATGGCAACTGTTACTGTAAGGTCTAGTAAGTGCAAATTGCTGTCATACATTTATCCACCCTTGCAGTCACGGTGCAGAAATACTATTAAATCCTAATCTAAGGGCGTGTGTCCACCAAAGCACTAAAAACGCTTAGATGTGAGTTCTTCTTCGACTGTCTGAGTTCCTTAGGCTACGTTCGCACTGCTGGCAAATGTGGCCCGAATTTGATTTTTCCCCCTCATGTGACGGTGTGATGACAGTGTGACCAGCCCAAAACGCATGGAATCTGATCTTTTCAGATGTTGCGAATAGGGGATCCGTGTGCAAAGGAGGGGGAACTTTCTCTCAGAGAGAAAAAAGGCAGCTGCTCGAGCACCCAAACCCCCGTTCTGCACGTGTCTGCTGTTTATAACGAAGTAAAATGAAATAACTCTGCAAACGGAGATAAACCAACTCCGCCTTCACAGTTCAGTCTGCGGCTGCTCATTAACCCTTGATGAGTTCACTACACCCCTGGTCAGAGCGCCATGCGCCGCGCTTGTCATAAATCACAAATAATCTGTGACTCAGAGACTTATTTTAGGTCTCAAATGCCAAAATACACATTAGTAGTAGCAGAACAACCCTTACAGTTCATGAAATACACCACGGTTGTCTGTGAAAAGAGTAATAATTATAAGCATGATCTGATAACGTGCTTACTTCACACAGTATACACAAAAAAACACTGCAAAACTGATATTGGCCACATGATTAACAGCAGTGTGAACAGCCATGCAAAAAAGTCAGATCTGAGAAAAAATCTGATTTGAGCACTAAGCCTGGCAGTGTGAACGTAGCCTTAGACAACAACCGAAAAAAATGCTCAGCTGGAGAAAAATCTCTTCAGTAGACATGCACCCTAGAGGTGATGATACATGGTGCAACTTTTGAGCAACGTTGCCAGGCAAAGTGATATTGCTTGGATACTTAACTTTAAGGAATAGGCAAGAAATTTGTATCAGAATCTAGTTGCTGCCCCATGTCACACTTGGTTGCCCATTGATGGTATCATTGCCCAAAGTTCCCCCATGTATCATCACCTTAAGGATTACTTTATAAAAGAAATCTTTATATACACTAGTTTTCTGTCAATGCAGTACAAGTAATGACAACTGTCTGTATTCTCTCGGTATGCGATGCATTTACAACATTAATTTTCATCTCCAAATATTTTTTGTTGTTGTTTTGCATTATATAATGGAATTTAATTAGCACAGAGCTCAGCTCATTTTCAGCTAAGTGTTTGTGAATTGAATGCCTGTAATAGATTAAGGGTAAATGAAGGATGCAATGGATAACACCAGATGTACCCTTCAAAATAGGACATGAAGCAAAGACTGCCTACTAAGCATCCTTAAAATTGAGATGTCCTTCAGCGGAGCTCGATGGCATGGCAGGGTAGATATGCAGCCTTACTAGGACACATCCTTCCGATTGAGAAGCACCCATGCAGTGATGTGATAAGCAGGAAAGGGGCAAATCAGGTGACTTGGTGAGTGCATTAACCAAGCTGTCAGATGTGTGTTGGACTAGAACTGTGCCAAATGTTTCATTTTCAGGATGTTTTTGGTATGTTCCTGTCAGGTAAGTTCTCCAAAGAGATGGATTCTGAAGTCAATATCCTTATAAAGGTTTATGAAGTGCCACCACTTGCCAGAAGCTTAGGCAGATTTTTGTACAAAAGTCCTTTGATTATTGATAAATTTGTAAGTGTAAAACATTCGTTTCAAAATTTCTCTACACTACTAAGAGTGACGTTTGTATCAATTTGTACAAAATAGCTTTTTGGTTTATATGATTAATACTGTGAGAGTGCAAACTACTGATATCCATATTGTAAAACAAATACTACAGATTCTAGCTTCAGAAAATGCTATCAATACTGTATCTAATTTTGTAATCTGCATCATTTTAGAAACAGTCTTTGTGCTTCTAGTGTTTAGTCGCACTGGTAACTGCAAGTCACTGTTTATTCGTTTGTTTGCAATAATGCATTATGACGTTGAAGGGCCTAAAAAGTTTTAGCAAATATGAGGGAGAAAACGTCTCTGTAGTTCAGTCGTTTTGTAGCACTTAACGAACTGAAATACAGAGTACAGACTGCCATTTTATCTTCCTCATACTGTATATTTGATGACAATAATTTATCAAATACTCATTACACTGTTACTCAATACATATTATGACTTTGTACATTTTATAGCGTGCATGAAAACCATGTGAGAACTGCTGATACATCTAATGTCTGTTGTTTAAAGGCTGTTGGAGATTTTCAATAAATATTCAAAACTGAGGATCAAGTATATTTACATCCATAAAGCATGGAAAAACAAAATGCGTAACAGATTAAGTTTATTATTCATATTTTATCAACAATATCGAACAGGATTTGCAACCTGTCGTAAACAAACGAGGCTCTCGAGTTGTCAAAGACTGTGACTGTGGGCAAAGCAACATACAAACAGTTATCAACATCCAGTTGACTAAAAAGATCTTTGTACATCGTTATACTGGAAATTTGAAAGAAAATACAATGCTATTGTATGATTTTGATACCAAAAAGCTAAACAAAAACACTAAATTAAATGTTTATGGATGACATGCTTCATTTTGGCAGTGATTTTTGGGTTAAGACAGACGTGTCCTTCATTTATTACACAATTCAAGGCATATCACTGGTTCACCCAACGTGCAAAGCTGTAGGGGACGTTTAGATGACACAGACAAATACATCCTGAGAAATAACCAGGATCCTCACAGCATCTATTTGGCTTTTAAAGAAGATTAAATAGTCAAGTTAACAAAAACAAAACGCACTTGGCAGTTATGTAAATAGTACAAATGTTGCCATATTGTGGCTTTAAAAAAAAAAAGAAAGAAAACCACAGCATGCAAGTATTAAAATCGCAATTGTGTTCACAAAGACTCATAATAACTACTCTTCTTTAAAATTCCCAAAAAGACTGCATTAAAAGTCCGTCGCAATTATTAATCAACCCTGATAAATCAACAAACCCTTCCAGCGTTTTTTGGTCAGAAAATATAATCCACACACAATTTCATAATACTCTCAGAGCAACTACTGTACGTATGTATATATCTACAGATATCAGTTTTGGTAATCAATTTTCAGTATGAATTGTACCCACAGTTACAGGACGCAAAATGGTGGACAAAGATCGTCCCGCCCATAAAACGACAGCTTTAACGATCACAAAATTGACATGAATGTTTCGACGTACCTCTTTAATCTGCCTTCGAAAATAAAAAATATATCGCATCTTCAGTAGTTACAAGTCTACTACAGAAAAGATTGCCTCAAGTAGAGCTGGAGCACTTGGTTTCATGGCAGTCATCGTTTTATTGGTAGATGTGGAGATATTAGTGCTTCCCGTAGGAAAAACGTATTTCAGTTTGAGAGAAAAGGCGTTCAAGAATATTCGCACCAAATGCTGCCTTGTTTTTGCTGGTCTGCTAATAGACACAGATGCAAAAACACAAACACAGGGAGTTTTTTTGGTAACCCTGATGCTCCCTTTGAGTGCAACTGCCATGTTTTTGTGGACTGGATAAGTTTAAGGTCCTGCTCTCAAACTAGTTTAATACTTTTCTTTCACAATGTGTGCTGGCAGGGTGGGATAACTTTGTCTGAGGTGTTTGGTCGCTGCTTCCCATCCGTGTTTCGTCTGCTTGATTTAGTAAAGACGCTTCTCGAAGCTATAAAGATAGAGATAATGGTTTCAGATATGTATATTAGGTTTTAAAATAGATATGTAAAGTTAAACAATGGCGCCCCCTAGTGACTTACGAGTGAAGTCCATGTACGCCACCCTCCACTTGAGCTGACATGGTCCTCTTCTCGAATTTTAGTTCTCCGGAATACATCATGGAGCTTGATGTGTAGACAAAAACAGTGTAATTAGGGTTTTAAAGTGAGCATGGATTTTGCGATTAAACGCAGACACAAACTTACCGAAGTACAGAGAGGCTTTTAGCACCAATGTCTTGGCAACCGTGTTGGATTCCAGCGATGAGGTATGGGACAAACTTATGGATGGAGCCTTTGTCCTGCACGGAGCCGGACACTCCTTGAGCCACCTTCACTTTATCACCCTCACTGCCAGCACAGGGATAACAAGGTCATGTGATGATTCGTACTGCATACTATTGCATATTTGACTATAACTATAATAGTATACTATTGCATACTAAATAGGCTCAAAATTAAATATCAAAGTGAAGTGTGAAGTAATTTTCCAACAAAATCAGGCCATAATTGGTTAAAAAAATAAAAATAAAAAACCTACCAAAGTAAACTTTCCATTAAAGTTCACTCTGGCTGGTAAACGCATTTGAAACACCACTTATTCATCCCAGCAAACACAAAACATTCTCCAAATGTTAGTAATGGTTCATGTTTGGTTACTTTTTTTTTTTTTTTTTTTAACCTGATAACATTATAGGAACTTTTTTAAATCTGGTTATCTTTATCTGTTTTATTTTTTTATGATCTACAAATAAATTGTCCCAAATAGTATACTGCATTAGCAGGAAACAGATAATAACATACAAATAATGTTACCTAATGGTTATTTTAAGTTATTTTACAACCATCAAATAACATTCCCAGAGTAATGCAGATTATTTTATTTTATAATAATCTAAAAACTAAAGTATGGTAATTATTTTTAGGTTATTAGAAAATAAAATAATCTGCAATGCTCCAGAAATGTTATTTGACTGTTGCAAAACAAATATTTTTCCTAAAAAAAAAAAATGTAAATTTAAAGGATTTTGAGGTTATTATTATAACCGTTTATGCTTTTTTCATTAAAAAAATTCTGTATCAAAAAAGTATAACTTTTACAATAAGGTTCCATGTGGTAGTGCATTTACTGACATGACCAAACTGAACTGTTGTTAATGAAAATAAAGTTGTTTATTGTTAGTTCTTGTTACTCAGTTTATTTACTAAATGTTAAGCACAACTTTGGATCTATGTTTATATTAGTTTATATTCATAAATACATTAACATTTACTAATGCACTGCAAACATAAAAAAAAAAAAGATTTTTTTGTCTTGTTTCTAGACCAAATATCAAATAATTCATAATTCAAGAAGCCTTTTAAAGACGTTCAAAAAAATATAGTCTTGTTATAAGAAATAATATTCCAAAATTAATTGAGTTTTTCCTTAATTCTCATTCGTCTTTCGGATGAGACGTTAAACCGAGGTCCTGATTCTCTGTGGTCATTAAAAATCCCATAGCACTTCTCGTAAAGAGTAGGGGTGTAACCCCGGTGTCCTGGCTAAATTCCCTCCATAAGACCATACCCATCATGGCGTCCCAATCATCCCCATCCACTGAATTGGCTCTCTCCACTCCACCAATAACTGGTAAATACTCACATTACATTACATTAAAACTAGCTAAATAATCTGCCAGCTGCGCAAGCAAAATAATCGTATGTCAAAAGGCAAAACAAGATTATTTAGCTTACCCCATTGGCAAATTATTTTGCTTGCTTTAAGGAAAAATCCACTTTATTTTGGCATATTATTCCTTAAAACAAGACTATATTTTTTAAATGTCGAGAAAATGCTTCTTGATTTAAGAATTTTTAGATATTTGGACAAGAAACAAGACAAAAACTCTAAGTAAGAAAACATTTTTTCGCATATCGTAAAGTGTAACCCAAAACACAATTAGTTTATACTACATTAAGCTGCTTTAAGGCCTTTTTTTGGCACAGTATTTAATTCTAACCATATTAGTAGTCTTTCTAATTCTGGATAACTCTAACAAACATGCACCTGAAGTATCGTTTCTGGCTGCTGGTGTTCTTCTCCATGGCATCCAGTGAGCCCATACCTCTGTATTTCTTCAATCTCACCCCATCAGAGAAGAAATACTCTCCTGGAGCTTCGGTGGTGGCGGCCAGCAAGGACCCCATCATCACTGCGCACAAAAAACACAAGTATGTATTCAGATTTTCAACCCATTTCAATGCTAACAGTGAGCTAGTGAAATAATTACCTGTCGATGCCCCCAGAGACAGAGCCTTCACCACATGGCCGACAGTCTGGATGCCTCCATCTGCAATGACTGGCACTCCAAACCTCCGAGCATATTCTGCCACCTTATAAACTGAGGTACCCTGAGGTCTTCCACAAGCCATGACTAGAAGAAGCCAAAATGAAACATGTCAGCCATTAGGATCACAGATATACACATTTGACTGCTCTAAAACATTCCGCCATCTTGGAATAGTCAACCATGTTTTTATTGACAGTTAAAATCAATAGGTTTTACAAGATGTCACAACATTGCACAAAAAAACCCATTGAAATAATAACAGGATAAGAAAAGTGTGTTGGGATTATTTTTTTAATAATCCAATGAAGATTCTGTCATCATTTACTCACTTTACACTTGTTTTAGTTTCTCTTTACTGTTAAACACAATAGAGGATATTTGAAAACTGGTAGCCATTGATTTTTCCATAGTATTATTTTCTGCTATGGATGTCGGTGGCTATTGGGTTTTGAATATTCTTCAAAAAATCCTCTTCTTTTGTTTTTCATAGGTTTGTAAACACTTTAGGGTGAGGAAATAAGAACTTTTTCATTTTGAGTGAACTATCTGTACTAATATTACAGGTTTTTAAGCTATGGTAACCTTTTCATAGTGTAATTGTATGATTACAAAGATGCAAACTTGAATACAAAATGGATAATTGTGACTAGAGGCATTTTTAGTGTCTCAGAGAAGCTTGGTTTGCTGTAAAATCCTCCAAATAAGCTGCATTTCACTGGGAATTGTACATTTTCAAATGTAAAACAGCAAATGTCTAACCAAATATGAAATGGCAATCATTTTTAAGTCTGTTGTGAACAAATTAGCTTTAATTTTCACAGTTTTCTGCCAAAACGAAAAAAAAGTAAGGTATTGTTAACTATAAATATCTGATCGATCATATCACTCTTCTGTAAATGAAAAACGTCTTCTTATGTTATTTACACAGTTATTGCACTAATAGATTTATTACAGCATATTATAAAATGTACAGTATATATAAATATATTATATATTACAAATATTTTAATAATATTACCATGAATAATTAAGAAAAGTTTTACAAATAATTATTATTATTTCTCTTGTTCTCAATATTGCTATTTTGTATAGTCATATTGAGTGACTGACCAGGAGGAGAGAGTTGGGTTTATATATATATATATATATATATATATATATATATATATATATATATATATATATATATATATATAGAGAGAGAGAGAGAGAGAGAGAGAGAGAGAGAGAGAGAGAGAGAGAGAGAGAGAGAGAGAGAGAGAGAGAGAGAGAGAGAGAGAGAGAGAGAGAGAGAGAGAGAGAGAGAGAGAGAGAGAGAGAGAGAGAGAAAGAGAGAAAGAGAGAGAGAGAGAGAGAGAGAGAGAAAGAGAGATATAGTCGAGAATGAGATTTACACTCATCCTTATTTTAAAGCTGTTAAATATTAACACAAAATATTCCAAAGTTTGTTAAAGCATGGTATCGGAGCAAGATTTTATTTTTATTTTTTGCCAAAATAATGTGATCTTTGATGGATCTGGTGATCTGGTTCAAATAGAGAGGATCCCATTTCAGTTTTTTCTTAGTTTGACACATGAAATAAATGCTTACACATAAAATAAATACTTAATAAATGCTTAAATAAATTGCTTGTCATTTACTTAGAAAATTAAAACAAAATAATCAGTTGTGGAATCAAAAGTGAAGCCGACATTTGTAATAAAAAACCTAACTGTACATAGTTATGACCACTAGATGGCCACAACGCACACATTATAGAAAAGCTTCAGGCAATGAACCCTTCTGCAGCTACAATTGAGAGGAAAGCCTTTATGCTTCATTTAACATCTCTAATTATGCCACTGGACATCCTTAAATATCCGCCAGTTTGCATCCTTCACCATATTATGAAAGTGTATTGAATGCACGTATTTCAGATTTAGTCCTGACCTTCCTGTGTGATGCAGATTGACCCACAGCCCATTCCCACTCTTAGTGCGTCCACTCCAGCATCTATCAGATTCTTCGCCTGCGCAGCTGTAACCACTGTAAGACAGAGAAAACACACTGAGCTTAAAGAAAACCAGGCCGAGCAACTCTGACGTAACTGTCTGTCAAGTCCAGTATTTACCATTTCCACCCACAACCTGCAGCTCCGGGTACTTCTGCTTGATATAATGGATCATATTAATCTGGTATACAGAGTTGCCTTGTGACGAATCCTGCAAAACAGATAAAAAGACTTCAGTGAGTTTAAAATGCTGAATTACGGCAACGTGATCAAGCCTCTAATATTGGATGTCATACTCGTATCAAGGTGTCTGCTGGGAAACTCTTTGTGTATTGGATACAGTAGAGGTAAAGTACATTGTTCTTAGATTAATACAATTGTCTCTTATTTTTAATATATATTTATATACAATATACAATATATACAGTGATTTCAGATACTTGGATAATTCAAAAACACTTTAAGTTGATTTGTAGATAACAGATTTGTTTACAAACTCATTAAATTTAAAGTGATCACCCAAAAATTTATATTCTATCATCATTTTCAGTACTCGTGCTCTGCTTGTTTCACGCATGTTTGAGCATGGTTGAACACACAAAGGAAGATATACTGAAGAGTGTTGGGGAAAAAACAGCCATTGACTTAATTTGTGTTTTTGTTCCTACTGTGCATGTTAAGGCTTGCAATTTTTAACATTCTTCAAAATATCTTTCTTTGGGTTTAACAGAAGAAATAAATTAATTAACATTAAGAAGCACTTGATTATGAGTAAATAGTGAGGAAATTGACATTTTTGGGTGAACTGTCCCTTTAAGACATGCTGTAATTTTGACTTCTAGACACTAATGACAATCATTTGAATTGGTTAATCTATTAAAATATAGACCAAGTTATTTTATAGCCATAGCTCTATAAACTTAATATACTATATCTTCTTAATATTAACCATTGGATGAATCTAAAATGTGCAACTTATTGTCATTAAAAGTCTCTAGATACAACAATTGCCACTGATTGGGCAAATGGGCTTGGAGAAGAATGAAAAAGGTAAGTTTATGAAGCAGCTAGAAATAGTAGACTAATTTTATGCATGGAAAAATAATACAAGATTTAATAGAACTTTGATTGTAACTTGTATGGTTGCATAAATGGTTACACTGCAAACTTTACCTTTGCAGGCCAAAATGGTGCACTATTGTTTTGCCTATGAAACAACAAGGTTATATTCCATTTATTTAAAAGAGAGACATACCAGAACTACCATATCAACCCCAGACTGTGTGAGCAGGTCAAGCCGGTATTTGTCGTCCTCACGGGTGCCGATGGCGGCTCCACACAGCAGCTGTTTGCGGGAATCTTTGGAGGCCAGAGGATAATCCCGGTTCTTCTTCAGGTCTGTGCGGGCGATGATGGCCACCAGCTCATCCTTGTCATTCACAATGGGCAGTTTACCTGGACAAGTAAATCAATTTAACCTATTTAGACTGCAGACAAAAATGTTTTGTTATTTGAGGTCTTATTTTAGTCTTTTTGGCTTTTTATTGTTTTGTTTTTTCAATCTAATTTGGAAAAAAAGTGTTTATTTTATTGCACTTTAGTCATTTATGTTAGTAAACTCCATTTGCAACACATTTTTAAGACCGCTATCTCAAAATTAGATTTTTTTTTCTCCTGTACCAGTCACACATCTCTCATTATTTTATCATCAGTATTTTAACCTGACTTTATCTAGTGTTTCTTTGTTTGTGCTAGAAATGTATGCAGATTTGAACCTATTAAATTAAAGAATGGCTCATTCGCATGTATAAACATAACACTTTCAAAAACTTCATTACAAAATGTCACCTGCAGTGTTGTGTCAGTTTCAAAACAAGGCTTAGCATAAACCAAGTCTAGGCCTTAGTTAAATTAGGTATTTAAGCAGCTTATATTCCTTTCAAAAACCTATTACTAGTGTGTATGTTGAGACTAAACTATCACACTGACTTATCTTAAAATATATCACTGCAAGTTAATTTCAGTTAAGATAGCTCAAACATCTTAGTCTAGGATTTGCCTTAAGCCTTGTCTGTGAAACTGGAGATGCAAGTTTAATATGGGTGGAAGGGAACTAAAGGACTAAAAGTACAAACTGATATTCAGTTAATGGCTACGATGATATCATCTGTTTGTTCTCACCTTTTTTGCTGCGTTGCAGGATGTCATTGGCCTCTTTTAATGTGACACCAGCAGGAGCGACTACAAGATCCTCCCTTTTAGTCATGGCCTGGAAGACAATAACACACACACTGATGTTATATGGTAACAATTTACAATACAGTTCTCTTTATAAATATAATGTTAACCAATACAATTAAATAAACAGCCAAAAAGGAAAATGACTTCATAATTGACTCAATCTTAAGCCCTTTTTGGTGTATATGACTTTTTCTGTCAGACAAACACAGTCTGAGTAGTTTAAAATCTTACCCTGGCTCTTCCATGCTATATAATGGTGCTAGACAGTGGCTTTTGTTTTGAAGCTTCAAAATAGCTGTCATCAAACTAACCTATATACTGCCAGGGAGTTAACACATGTCTTGTGAAGCGGACTGATGTGTTTTTGTAATCAAAACATTTCATATTTAAAAATTATAAACTCCAATCGTTGACTTCTGTCGGCGGCTGAATCTATGTTACATGCTATTAATGTGTGCAACTCATAGAAGCTCTGAAAATAGACTCATCTCATGGGAACCACTTATGACGATGACTTGGATGATGATAAACATGAGAAGTAATTGGGTTGCCATTACTGTTTAAAGTTAAACAGTACATTACTTTTAAAATGCTGTGTACATCTGAATACCCACCTTACGTCATATGTTGTATAGGTCAGTCGTGCATAACATTCTATGCCATCAGAAGTCAGTTATTGTAGATCATAATTTACAAATTTTCTATATTTTTGTTACAGAGACAAATCGATTTACTTCATAAGACATGCATGAACTCCTTGGTAGCGTATGGTTTAGTTTGAAGATGGATTTATAATTAATATAAGACCAATATAGCCACTATCCAACATTATTATATAGCATGGAGGAACCATGAATACACTTAAAACTAATCCGACTGTGTTTGTCTGACAGAAAAAAAAAGTCATTTAGTATATTATGGGTTAATTTTTATTTTTTGGGTAAACTTTCTTTTCTAGTTAATAAATATTTTTGAACACTGGTGTAGATGCACACATGCAGTCCTACCTCCTCTAAATATTTATTATTATCTTTTTCAGACAGGAAATCAATGTCTCTTGAGGTGACGATGCCGACTAGTTTGCTGCCCATCTTGCCAGTCTCAGTTATGGGGATCCCAGAAAACCCGTGTCGAACTTTTGCTTCAAGTACATCGCCTACAGTGTGACGAGGACTCAACACTACTGGATCTGTGATGAAACCCTGCTCGAACCTCTGCAGACCCACACAAAGACATCAGCATTTAATAACAGGTACAAACACAAAACCCTATGTTTAAAGGGAGTTCTCACACTCTCAAACTTTCTCTTTATAGTCAAACACAAAAAGATATTTTGAAGAATGTTGGAAAATCAGTAGCCATTGACATCCGTAGTTGGTCTTACCTTGACCTTGCGCACCTCGTTGGCCTGAAACTCTGGTGTGCAGTTATGATGAATGATGCCGATTCCTCCCATCAGCTGAGGAACAAATCAGAAACATTTAAATGAATGACTGACACCTGTTCAGTCCAATCAGAACAGGGCTGTAAGGGGTACTCACTGCCATTGCGATGGCCATTGAGGATTCAGTCACGGTATCCATAGGCGAGGAGATGAGTGGGGTCTTCAATGTGATCTTCTTGGTCAATGCTGAGGTCAGGTCCTACAGAAAACATCAAAATACAAACATTACTTTTGGGTAAATCGATACTTGCTTAGACTAGAAGACAATAGTGACTGTATTTTGACACTGCAGTTCCAGGACTGGCCTCTAGAGGCACAAAGCAATCACTGTAGTGTTCTCATAAGCTATTTTGGTAATGCGTATATAAAACATTTGCGCATAACTGAGTAGAATAAACTTTTTATTCAATAAGGAAAACATGTGCATAAATTAAGATGGAAACACTTTTCCCGAACAAATTCCAGTATGTGCATTAAAAAAAAGGTCATGCGATTTTGTTATAAGAGATTATGCAATGATAAAAATGTGTGTGAATGGATAAACCAGAAGGTTGAGCACATGTAAAACATCTGAAATGTTGTTTTGGTCGTTCTAAATCGTCTTAACCATTTCAGTATTAGTGTTACTATATTATTAATGACCTTCAGAACTGTCAAGAGCATCTGTGCTCCGCATCTCACGCTTTCAAACGCCACCACATGTTCATTATGTATCGGCCTTGTCTTCTGAGGCCCAAATAATTTATTAAATGAAAAAAAGGTTCATGCAGCTTCTCCTACGGCAACAAATTCCATCTTTTCTGTTGATGTTTGGCACCAGTTTATCAGGAGGTGACAATTTTGTTCTCTTTGACTCATTGGATGGAAACACTGCTTTATTTGCACGTCTTTTATGCGATAATCCAGTTTTGCGCATATATTTAATTTGTATCTTAGGATAGCTATAGACATCAAATCAACAGGAAAGCTGTGTCTAGTGTGTTGCTTAATTTTTACTCTCCTTTTCCCTCCTTCTTTCTCTATATATTATCCACAAAATAAGAGGCCACCTGACTGACCTGACATGAATTCTCAGTTTTTCTGGATTTACAATTTACAGTTATGCGTTTGAGTAAAATGCTAATTTTGTTCTTTATTTAGTAAATTACTAGAAACATTGATAACACTTTAAAATATGGTTCATTTGTTAATGTTTGTGAATGTATTTGATAAATGTATGTTAATGTATTAATGTATTCAACCAACTAAAACAACAATTAATACAAAACTTTGTTAAAGTTAATGTTATTCCAGTTAAATAACGTTAGTTCATGTTAACTCATAGCGCAATAACAAGCACAACTTTGGACTTTAATAATGCATTAGTTACTGTTAAACTATGATTAATTTTCGCTTTACAAGATTATTGATACATAGTTAATTTTAGTAAATACGTTAACAATAATTGACAATTATTCTAAAGTGTTACAGTGACATTTGTTACAAATTGAAAATCTAAATGTCTTCATTTTAAGCATTTGTTTAGAATAAAATAACAAAAAAAAGTGCAAAGTGAGATTTATTTGGACAATATTTGTATATTATTATTATAACCAACTCTCATTTCTATTTGAAATTTGGAAGAAATTATACAATTCTGTAACATCACCAGCAATACTGCCCTTTTTATGAATGTCAGCGTGATCACAAATGTGATAAATTTTAACAGTTCAACAAATTAACGTTAATACTGAGTGAAGTAAAAAAAAAAAAATTATAATAATTTTTAGGGGTTTTTCACCTTTTCTTTGTAAAGGACAGTATAGGTTGCAGACAGGAAAGTATTGGGAGCAGAGAGAGGGGAAGGGTTGGCAAAGGACCTCGAGCTGGGCATCGAACTCGGGTCGCCATGTCAGCGCACTTAACCACTAGGCTATTGGCGCCGACGAGTGAAGTACATTTTAGCCACAATCCTGTCTCTTTTTATTCTGGTTCACCAATAAATATTTGTGCTTCTCAAAGCAAGGTTTTGTTACTGAATGAATCAAGCAGTTTTTGAACAAACCTTTTGAAAATTTTATGATCCAAATATAATGACAGTAACTTGATTTGTTTCGAAATAAATCCAACTATTTGAACCAATCTTCTGAATTAATGATTCGACAGACTACTTATGAAGATAAGAGACTTTCTAGCAATTTCAATGTTCTATTTATCCATAACATGCATAAACCAGCCAAGGTACCAGCACAAAAAACATTCAGAACATTGTTTAATGGTGATTTCTTTTTTTAAATCAATAATATTGCACACCCCACATATTTACTGCATATATTACATACACATAGTTGAAACGTCACCGCATATGTGTGTAAAGGTGAATGCAAACCACAGTCATGAAACCGTGGGTGGATAAAGAGTGAAAAGGAAGGCCATGACCTTCGTTTTTTACACCAGCACTGAGAAGTGTTCCTCTATCACTGATTAGCTTGTAAACAATCCCTTCGCAACAGCCAAAGTTCCCAAAATACGCTTTGACATTCACGCTGACAGAGGAAGAGCGGCCTCATGGGAAAATGAACCCAGTGGGAAATTTCCCAAATTTATGGTTCACTGAAGGCCAGTTTGTGAAAAGCCAAACACAAAGACTGTTATTACAGCAGCCTACATAAACGTACTTTCAGTTTCAGTCTTGCTCAGTGGTTTTGTGTTTGAACTTCAGCATTATTTAAGATCTTTAAAACCCTAATGTGCACCAAAAGCAATAAAATTAAAGAAGAAAAGGAGCAGAATGTTCAAAGTTCATACATTTTTAATGTAAGTGCTATTATTGGATTGTTCGTAAAACAAAACACAATTCAAATTAAGGGGAAAAGCAGCTGGTTTACGAGTAGTCTAATGCAAATTTAAAACTGCTGAATCAGGCTTTGCAGTCAAACGAGATCATAAAAGTGAAGTATTTTTGAAACTCGGGGGGGAACTTGTGGTTGAACAAAAATAAATAAATAAATGTCTTTGTTTATTTAAAATAAGTATATGTTTCCACTAGAATCAATAATTGAATGATTGGATGAATGAATACTTCAAAATTCAGTGATGGCTTCAAAATTTAGAATAACAATTTGATAAATTAAAAAATATATATATTTTTGAGGCTAGGATAAATTATTTTTTAAAAATTTAGACGAAAACATATCCAAAAACTACCCCCTTAAAAAGAAATCAAAGCAAAGGACAACAGAAAAAAAGATGCATCTAAGCCTCAAATGTTTGGCCCAGCGAACAGAGAGACAAAAGAGACAGCCATTTAGCTAAAAATAGTGCAGCGAAAACACAGACGGGTTGTTAAAATCACCAGCGTCATTAAGAAAACAAACTGAATGAGCGAATGAAAGTGTGACAGACTCAGGCTACAGAACTCACCACTTCATCTGAGGTGAAGTCAATGAAGCCAGGCAAAATCAGAAAGTCACTGCAGAGACAAAGAGACGGAAAACAATCAGAGACCAACATTCAAATATACATAATACATTCATTCAAATATACACTCATAAACATCCTCCAGAGAAACACTGTTTATTTTATAACATTTGGGCTCCATGTGTTTTAATGTTAATACAAGAAGCCTCTAATGTTCTCCGAAGCAGTCTTTGTGTGATTTGAAATGTAATAAAAACAGTAAAGCTCCTTTTACACCAAGAACTAATACTATGAAGATAACATACATAAAACACAAACTTAAAAAAACATTAGAGTCAACACTAATGACATTTTCCCATCTTTAAACTAGAGTTCATTATTATTCGCTCTTTTTATTATTCCTCAGCTGGAAAATTAACATTTTCTCTGTACAACTGCTACTCTTTTAGATTGAGAATGACTTTTTTATACTGCATATAGTTATCATAGACATGAATGCACCTTTAAACAATGTGAAATAACAATATAACAAAGATTTAAAATTAAATATAGTGTTTAATCCTGTGATGGTCATTAGGGAAGTCTTTTTTTGAAACCTTTCTTACTGTTATCAATGTTTAAAAAAAAAAAAAACAGTAGTCACAAAATATTGTTGGCTCTTAAATGAAGAATACTTATATTTGAAATAAAAATCTTGTATAAAATACATTTAAATGTATACTGCTGCATTTAATCAATTTAAATCATCCTTGTTAAATAAATTAATTTGAACATCCTAACCTCAAATGTTTGAACAGTGCAGTTTCTCAACTTTTAGCATGGTTAAATAGTCATGAAAGTCACAAAACATCCATTTTGGTTTCATAGGGAGAGACGTTCTGTTCTTCCAGGTTATGTGGAATGTTATGTTTGAGATAAACATTAGGGATAATGAAAACCTGATGCTGACTGCTCCATTCATGACATCTTAAATTATAAGGTGCTCTAAATCAAGAGCGGATTTTGAGGTGAGCTCGAAGAATGTCTGCGGGTCAGGCACATTCTGACTTGCCTTCATTTACAAGAAACAACCCTCACTGCCAACCGAAATCTACTGATATGTGCTGTATAAATCCTGCTGACTTCAGTGGCCAGATCACATCAATTATGTCAAAAGAGAGGCCTTGTTTACACCCAGTACACCAGGCATTTTCAGAAATTAATATTACAAGTGGTTAACACTAAATAGAAGTGTAAACGAAGTCTAAAATGTTTTGAATTTGTCCATTCCAGAGGTAGTTGAACCATTTGATCGGCAAGTAAACATTTGCATGGTAAAATATTTTCAATAATAGTGTATATGTAATAGTACAATGTTTTGATTAATATTGATCGATGTCAAATGAACTATTTAGTTTAGGTACTTTCAGCTTGCATATCTAGAAGATGTATTTGTATAAAACCTAATTTAACCAACATAATATCAAAGGAGGCATTAAGTTTGAGGGTTCGGGAAGTATAAGGAGTAAAATAAAAAAATGTCAAGAAATAGATTCGGATTAAAAAGATAGAAACAAGCCCAGAGAGAAAAGACAAAAAAAATCTGAAAAAATCTGACTATTTAGCAAAAAAAAAGCTTAAAATCTTGCTTAAGAGAGAGAATGTAGAGGGATTTTGAATATGTCGTGTATGTAAAAATGAGCGAGAAATACAGAGCTCAAAAGACATAAACATATTTTCCATGTTGCTTGTGGTCGGCTAAAAAAGGCGTCTGTGTCTGCAGGAACAGGGCGGATTCCTCTGCGCCCACATGTGCAGCCAAACACCCCTAAACATCAACAACACAGGGTGTGAACATCTGGGAATGAGCCGTCTGGACAAAACAGACACATACCCTGAATAAACTGTGCTAAAATCTGGTTCTTTAGTATGACAAATCTGAGAACTGTTTTGACTGCCAGGAACACTATATTTGTCCTTTATAGACCCGGATAAGTAGTATCAAGCAATAATACCTCTTATCATGCATAATCTGATTGTTTGTGCTAACAGGTTTTGATATGTGGACATTCTTTGCTGTTTGGTTTCTGTTTGTTAGCCACGCATGTGGCCCTGCCCACTCTCAAATCTGATTGGTCCACTCCAAACTACTCTCTGCATAACTTATCAAGCTGCTTAGTCATTTTTATCATTGATGGATGATTTCTTTAATGTGCATGTTAGCATTAGCATGCTAACTTTGCTGAAGGATACAACAGCTCTACAGTCTCCGTTTTAGAGGACTCAGGTTGTAAACTTCACTAGACACAAAGACGATACTGAGTACAGACTAAAACCCAGACTACCTCCAAATATGCAGACGTACACAGTGCCAAATATCACCACAAACATGCTGACTGCAGCTTTATATTGACCAAATCTGAATCTAGTTAAAACATCACTGTAAAATATGTAATATGTTGCTTTACCTTATTTTAATAAAAATATTTAAGTATTTCTTAAGTTGTAGAAAGTTTAACTTAATATTGTAGTCAATCTGACAACTAGAAAAGTTCATTTGATTCAACTAAAAATGTAAGGCAGCTAGTTTTTTTTACAGAGTCTTATATCCTAAAAGTATACATGTACAAATGGTAACACTGTGTCCTATAGTGTGTTATAGATTGGTGATGAGAATTTGATTTCATAATTCAACAATTTAATTGTGGCTTTATTTTTTTGGTAGAAAAAATTGACATCATACTGAGTAGTCTAATGCATAACTCCTGTTTCTTTTCATTCAACTAAAGTGAAGCAGTTGTGTCACGCTCTGTTACATTCATTGCTTCAAAAATTAACCCTGCCACAGGGTCACACTCAACATATGAAGAGTTTAGATGCATAAACCTCTAATACCATTTGATATTGTCTTCTAAAATTAGTATTTTTCTCTGACTCCTGTGTGTAGGCTCAAAAATGTAACTGTTATGGTGACAAATAAGTTCTTTTTACTGCTTTTAAATTGAAATAACTGAACGTAAACATTGGAGGCTGAGAAAAATGCTCATTTTAGGAGAATATTTCAGACTGCATTTAGAGGTTTTTGCATCTAAACATTTCATATGTATCTTTTCTGACAAAAAGTCTATTTGGTTTTCAATTTCAGTTGATAATGAATCTTGCACAAAGGATTGGAAAAAAGAATTATACAACCGTCGGGGGTAAATGTGAGACTTGCAAAAGAATTTAAATGAGTAAAAGTGCGTAACATTAGAATTAGGGCTGTACGATATTGGAAAAAACTGAAACTGCAATATTTTCCTTCACTGCGATATATATATTGCGATACAAATGCAGTTTCGGCAGATGACTTGAATAGCTTGTAAAGAATTGATCATTTTAGATTGATTGGGATGATTCTGTAGGCCAGGGGAACATAAATCTGCACAAAATACCATTAAAAAAAATTATTGAATGATTTATGATTTTTGGGGATCAAAAAGTATTCAAAAGCAGAAATTAAATAATCATAGTATAATAATAATAATAAACACTGTTATTTTAATTGAGTAAACAATTATATATTGTACAATTAATCTTTAAGCTACAAACATTACATTTATTGTGCCCAAAAGGCTTAAATGTCTTACAGTCAGGTCTCAAAAACACTTGCAAATAACAAACAAGATTAAAATTTGTAATCACGCCACTATGTTGTTAACTATAATGTCTGGTCAACTACATTGCAGTATTATTACTATATATAACTACTATTGTGGACTCGCACATTGCTGAAACGATATATTGTGCAGCCCTAATTGAAACACATCAAAATAGAAAATAATAGCTGTTAGTTTAAATTGCTACATTAGGATCTGTTACTCCTCAGTTAATTATTTCCGAGAGACGAGCAACCTCTTCAACCAATTAAGATGTAATTTATTTCTCAAATAGACTAAAAGGAAACCAAACAAGTAATTTGTAAGCATATATTCACAATTATTATTGTTAGTTTCACTGTAATTCATTTCAAATAAATCGTATATTATATTATGAATAATTTAAAGTTTACCAAATATTAATTAAATATTTAAAGAGTTCAGATGCAAAAACCTTTAAGTGTCGTCTGAAATTTCCATTTTTCTCAGCCTCCTTTGTTTATGTTGAGATATTTAACTTTAAAGACCATGAAAAGGACTTATTCTTTGCCATAAAAGTGATATTACTAAACATACACACTGGAGCCTGATAAAAATACTTCTTTTAGAGGAAAATTTCAGACTTGATGCCAGTTTAAATGGCACTTCGGTGGAAAACTGATATACATTTAAGAGCTGTTGAAACATTTTCATTTAGTAAGTAATGAATCTGATAAATTGTATCATATTTTACTTCATTTAGGCATTTATAGTTGTTGTGCAAAGTGTATTTTACAGTATTGGTCTTGTTAGAATGGGTTGTGTAGAGGAAAGTAAAGGATTACAATGAAAATAACCAACTAAAAAGTTAATTTTCTTTGAGCTGAGTTCATAAAAAAAGAAAAAACAACACACAATTCTTATTAAATCAAAAACAATGAGTCAGCTTCAGTTAAATCGAAGAATTCTCTTAAAGTAACAAAGGACTGAGACATGTCACACTAACACATCATAGCTCTGTAGCACACGTCATGCCATACAAAGAAAAAACTGTGCAATCACACTCATTCTTGCACTACACCAATCGATTCAACACATACATGGCCGTGTCTGATTCTTTATCCATGTCTGTGTGCATGTGCCTGTACACAAAGGCTTCTCCTCACATGACGCCAACGTGAGAACAGTCATGTGGCCCACGCTGCATCCCTACAGGCTCTTCATTACAGATAACACGGTTATACAGCTAAACCTTTTACCTTGTGATCTCAATCTTACCGATGACACTGTTTGTGAACTCACAGCATCCTAATGTTACCCTCAGTTTTTTTTTACAATGCAGTATGGAAGTATAGTGGTAACACTTTAGTTTAAGTATCAAATCTCACTATTAACTGGTGGATTACCTGCGTATTATTTAGACAGTGTTTATTTATACCTAAAAAGCATATGTTCTGCATGACCTTATTCTACATAATACCTAAACCAACATGTAACTACTACCTTATTAACTATTAATAAGAACAATACTAGGTGTTTATTGAGACAAAAGTGATGGCTAGTGGTTTATTAATAGCAGGAATTGTTCCTTAAAATATAGTGTGACAAGCTTAATTTATATCATGAAAGTCAATTCGAACCAATATCATATCATTCATTTCATGATTTGAATCCATCATGCAAATTATATATATAAATATAGCCTGGATTATAGATAGTTTAAGCTAAAATTGAAATTTATTCACCCTCAAGTGGTTACAAGCCTTTATAAGTTTCTTTTTGCTGTTCAACATTAAGATATTTTGAAGAATGTTTGAAGCTGGTATCCATTGACATCCATAGTAGGGACAAAAAATTAAATACTATGGAAGGCAATGGCTGCTGCTTTCCGACATTATTAAAAACATCTTTTGTGTTTGACAGAAAAATGAAAACTCAAACAGGTTTGGAACATATGAAGAAAGAGTAAATAATGACAGAATATTTATTTTTCTGTGAACTACTTGTTTAACTTAGCTAATTTATGCTAATATATCATGTATGTTATAGATTCCCCCACCAGCAATTACATGAAAATCTTTCTAATTGTCTCCCAACAGCAAAGACCCTGAATCCATCATCCTGACTGGATCCAGCAAGAAAGTTTGCGTCCCTTATTGAGCTCACTAGATGATGTCCGTGTAAATAAATGACCGTGTTACTCACTTGTAAGTCATACCGTCGCCTTTAGAAAAAAGCTCTTCTGCCGTGTGTCCATCTCGGACAGACTGCTGATCTGATCTGTAATGTGGATGCCCATTACATACGCACACAGTATCAGTGCAGGGAGAGGAACCCAATTAAAAGTACTTACTTATAGGTGAGACCATCTCCTACGGAAAAGAGCTGCTGGGCGGACAGTCCGTCGTCTGGGATGTAGCCCGTTCCTCCGCTTATCAGATAGTCTGCCATACTGGAAAAGAGAATTACACAAACGTGACCTGTAAATAACACCCAGTTCTTTTCAGTTTAACCGGTCATTTTGTTTTTGAGCAAAGTTCAACCGTGTCTCTATTTATATTGGAGCTGTGTTTAGATTTACAGTGTAATTTTAACTAGAGTGCAATTTAAATTTAAAGAGATAGTTCACAATAAAAGTTGGGCAAAAAAACAACAATACAATTTCACTGTCATTGCCATCCATATTAGGCACCAAACAGTACTATAGAAGCCAATGGCTGCTTTTACCACCAACAGTCACAAGTATATTTTCAGTTGTGTTCAAAAGAGACTTAAACATGTTTGAACTATCCCTTTAAAAGTGCAACACCTTGTTTTTTCACAAAGTAGAAATCCTATTTATGTTCCTCACAGGGATAATGAATGAGGATAACTTAAAAAAACTTAAAGACCTACTGTGAGCTTCAGTTAACTGATAGTGGATGCTGTAGTTGAAGCTATCAGTTAGCATGATTTCAGCTTTTATATAATCATGTTTTACAGTAGGGCTGGGCAATTTGGCCTAAAATCAAAATCTCGATAAATTGAACATTTTAACTCGATTAGGATTAATGAACGAATTATTTAATCATTTATTTTTGCCCTCATAGTTCACTGACAGGTTTTGTACAGTAAATATGCTCACACATTACAAGTGGGAGATTTTTGAATGAAGGGTGCATTGCTTGATTTTAAAACAACACACACTATACTATCTATGATTATTTACTGAACATCACCATTAAACAACTGAATTCAAAACGCACACTCCCTAAATCCAACACTTACTTTTTTTCTTATAAAAAGTGAAAATAAATAACACACTTTTAAAAACAAAATACATTATTTTAAATGCTTGGAATGAAAATAAGCAGTATCTCTTCTAAATGTAGTGCAAAATAAGGCTCAAGAATGAGTACATCGTCCTACTTAACCAGAGATCAGATGTGGCTGCAAAGTGGACGCAGAAGTATAAATCAGCCTCAGCCTTTAACAGAGCAGGGTCGTGTGGCTCCACACTCAGTAGGGAAAGTAATTGAAAAAATTGTCCTGGAAAAATTAGGGCAATTATATGTTCTGAATTTCTATTGTTTTTAGATTAATCACCCAGCTCGATTTAACAGTACCAAACAAACTCCATAAATGAGAATAGAAACATAAAAATATTTCTCAAGGTGCATTTACTCATTGTCTATATTCATGGAAATCATTCACTTCAAGGCCAAATCAATTGATGGCCATTCAGTTTGGAGGGCCTGATAATACACAGATTTTAAAAACAGTTTCAAAGTGCCCGTTTTTAAAAATTATTCCATTTATTGCCTATTTAAATGTAAAATATAAAAACATTTCTAGGCCAATGGTGTCTAACAACTATAACACTAATTGGAGAACCACCTTTCTGTAGAGTTCAGCCCCAATCCTAAACAAACACACCTGAGCTAACTTATCAATCAAGGTGTTTGAGATTACAAGAAGCTTCCAGATAAAGTGTGTTTGTTTGCAGCTGAACTCTCCAGGCACGTGGTCCTCATGAAGCAGGTATGTACACTCCTAGACTAGATATTGGACATTTTGTGAAATTTTTGTAGTTTATTCAAACAGAACTGACATTTTGTTTGATTATAAAGCATATTTTATGGACTGTCAATTAATTTGTCATTGCTTTTAGAGAGCCTGGCTGAACCTTGAACACTGAATGGATGGCTCACCCTAAAATTTCCAGGATTACTCACTTCCAAGCCACCCAAGGTGTAGGTTACTTTTTCTTTAAGGTCTTATGAAGCGAAACACTGTAAATGTATCATCTACAGCCACAGGAATTAATTTACTTTTGCCTGTATATATGATGTAGCTCTCTAAACTGCTGGTAGACACAGACTAGCATAAAGTATTACAAAGCTACACTGTTTCAGCAGTAAACATTATAATGATCTACAGGAGAAAAAAAACTTCTGGTATAAGACCAGCGGGCTTAGTAAATTAATTTGATTTCCATTTTCTTTATAATAGTTCATGGAGTTTTGATTATTGATTTTATAGACTTTTTGACGACTTTGGCTGAGTTTGATACTCTCGCCTAATATGCTGTTATTTTTAATCCACTCAGTGCGGATGGCAAGCAGCCACGCGTCCTGGTTATTGTCGAATTACGGCCAGATATCGGTCGATTTGTTGGTGTTTACATATTAATATGGAGTTCGAAGTTCATTTTAAATTCCACCATGATAATTTATCTTGTTTGGAAGCGCTATATTTACTCCAGGAAATGCATTTCTGGTGTATTTCCAATTCAGCAAAAACCGCACGTTCAGAGAGCTGTGACCAGGAAGAGCCACAGATTCTGTTTGTTAAACCACATGTCGGGTCGCAAGTAACATCAGCAACGCTGAAAACTACATGTTTGAAAGGCTTCACGATGTAAACAGTGCAGCAATAACGTAATAGCACGCAGTGACCTACTAACATTATTCCATCTGCACGCGCGATATAAAAATAAACGAAGAGACGTTGACAAACGCGCGCAGACAGTGAGCGTAGACTGAAATATGTTCATAATACGCGCATTTGTCTTTAAATTCCAAAATCTACAGACTTGCACTACTGGCCTGGTGACCTACATTGAGTACATTAAATATAAGTCAGGGAAACCCGGTTTCTCTATAGAGAGAAAAGGCGAACAAGCACCTGGAGACGATTTTTCTTTGTTTGAGCTCCTACTGCAATACATTTTTACAAGCAGTTTTAAATTGATACTTGAGTAAATATAAATACAAACCTTCTCTGTAGAAGAGCACGCGTGGATCTGGAGCTGATGCGCGTCAGAAAGGAAAACCCAGCTTACCGCTTTCTCTCTGTGCGAGAATATTTGATCTAAAACCGGCTTATGCCTCTATATTGTTTATTGTCCCGGTTTTCTGATCCTTCTGGTGGTCTCGATTGAATCCGGGTTTTTTTTTTTTGTGATGAGTCTGGCTTTATGTAGAAAGCGAGGCAGACACAGAAAGAAAACGCGTCATATCCTTACAGCTTCACATCCACGTGGTGACGGCATGGTTAACTCTTTCAGTACCGCCCATCTATTCAGTATAGCCTACTCTGTATTCATGATCTGTATTGCTGGGTAATAACTAACTACATGTGACCTAGATTACATAATCAAATTCTGGCTTTTATTTAGGCTATATGTAATTACATTACTTTTTAATATGGATTACTTTTAATGGATTATATCGTTCATACAGTAGAAGTAGCCTAAATCAAATCCCAAATCCAACTGTGTTTAGTACGGGTTAGCTCTGACTATTCACAATACTAAAAAAGTAATGTAAATATCATGTTAAACAATTTGCAATACATTCATTCATTCATTTTCTTTTTTTCGGCTTAGTCCCTTTATTAATCTGGGGTCACCACAGCGGAATGAATCGCCAACTTGTCCAGCATATGTTTTACACAGTGGATAAACTTCCGGTCACAACCCAACACTGGGAAACTCCCATACACTCTTGCATTCACACACACTACAGCCAATTAAGCTTTTTCAATTCATCTATAAAACCAGAGCACCTGGAGGAAGCCCATGCGAACACGGGGAGAGCATGCAAACACCATACAGAAATGCCAACTGACCCAGCCGTGGCTCGAACCAGCGACCTTCTTGCTGTGAGGTTATCGTGCTACCCAATACGCCACCATGACGCCCAATTTGCAGTACATAATTCTGAATTTAGGTAGAAAAACAATCATCTCGCATTCCATTTTTAATGTTTCAATAAGGATTTAATGTTTGTTCATATGCTGTTAATCCCAAACTTGTTATAAGACAAGTAGCATCAAAAGTAATCTAAAAGTAATCCAACTGTAATCTGAATACATTATCTAAAATGAGTTATACATATTACATTGCAAATAACAATAAAAAGGGGGGAGGGGGAATAAATGGTTTAGCTTGCATCATTCATTTTCTTTTTGACTTAGTCCCTTTATTAATCAGGGGTCGCCACAGCGGAATCAACAGCTTGTATCATAAAAAATTATTACATTGTCCTTATTGTAAAAATGTATAAATTATAATCTTGATTACTTGGTCGGATAACAAAATGTAGTCCTTGTAATAACATAATATTTACCTTTTATGGATTGCATGTTTATTCACAGTCTAATCACAGAAAAATTGTAATTTATTTATTCTCTTCAACTCTTCAGTTTTCTCTTTTTTTTTTAATTTTCCGTTCTAAAAATGTATGTTATAATTTAGCTTTTGAATATTAAGGATATAGAATGGTCATGTAAATAAACATATAATTACATTGACATTAAGTTTTGATTTATGCGTCTAAATTTGGGGACCATTTTAAAAATGTAATTTGGTCAAAGTAATCTAAAAGTAATCCTTAAAGTACTCCGAGTACCTTACCTAAAACAAGTAATTTAAAAGATGATATTTTAGACACTAATTTATGCTGGATCAATGTTTCAGATGGTGATTATAAGTGCTTACCATACTATTTTACCACGAAGTGTTTATTTACAAATATGTATTTAAACCGTAGGTTATTACAGTTAAGTTTTATAAATAATGTTATGAGCTTGGAATTTTTCATTAAAAATTTTGAACAAAGAAATATGAAAATATTTTGTTTCAAAATACAAATTTATTATCATCCATCATTAAAAAAAAACAAAAAAAAAAACAAGCAATCTGTTAAAACATTTAAGTTAAAAACTGTAGCCTATAGGCAAATAAACTGGCCAGCTCGTTTCCTCAGTCAGAATTTGTCCATTTGTATAATTAAAAATTATATTTGTCTTAAATCCGCCTTCTATAGGTTGTCTATCGGTACCACCAGAACCCCCTCTCTGGCTTTGGGCCTGACACTACAGTTTTTTTTTAATAATCTATGCTGCACTGTCGATTGGGAGGCCTTGAATAAATGCAGAATATAAGCCTATGACCCACTTCCATAATGTAACATCCAGTGACAGGACACATGGTAGCTCTGGTAATTGACCAGCACAACTACTAGATTTAAAAGTCAGCCATAACCAATTACCACACTCCAATTGCTGAAGGGTGACCATGCTTGAAGACATTTACAAAATTCTCCCTATTAACCGGCCAGCAGACTTCCCACATGAAAGCACAAGCTATTAATTTTGAGGAAATCAGAAGTTGTTTACAGCTGCGTTTTACTAAAACAGTGCACTTTAACGTGCAGCATCCACCTTTATCTATTGTTTTCTGAATTTTCCTTGACATTGGATTGTAGTTGCATGCTATAACTAAATGATTTACACACTTTAATGTGACTCGTGATCAAGTACTGTGTGTTTTACTTTGGTGTGCATTCCAGTGATTAACATGGCTAGCCAACCATACCACAGCAATTTGTTCTCCAAATTTGCTGGCATGCCATTCAACAACTCAAATTGTGATCTTTTCCATTAAAGGGCCCTTTTAAGGCTTAATCTTTTACTTGAAGTCACCCCCAGGCGATTAGTAATATGAGTTCCTTTAACTCCCTATATAGTCAGGGTGAGGTTGGGCAGTAGGGATTTAGACAAGTCAAGTTACATTTCCGACAATAAGTATAGCTAGGTGTATGTGTGTGTTAGAAGCAGCAGCCATTAAAAGTCCTGACCCTTGTCTCCTCCCATCATAACAGGGAGGTGAGTCGGTTATGTGCACCTCGCCATATGTAGGTCAGTGGACATATGGGTCAGAATATCCTCCACACCAGCAGCTATTTCAAATTCTGACCCGCCAGGACTTCTAACTTGATCGCAGAGCTGCCAAGAATAGCTTTTTTAAAGGGCAACTTTTGCTGACCCTGCATCAAATTTTAAGACCCTCAATTATGCAAGGCTATTTTATCCTCTAATCTTGACGCTCTTGTTGATTAGAGATAAAAACGAGACTTACATTTTAATTACAGGATGACAAGAAGGGATTTTAAAAAAAGAAAGCAGCTCAGACAATAGAATGCAAGGCTTAAATCTCAATTACCAAGACCTAAATAGAAGTGATAATATTACAGTGACTTGGTGTCCTGGGACTCACCTATATGGAAATCCAGCTTGTACGCATGTCGCTGTGTAGCGTTGGGCTGCAGACTCGTGTCCTCGCACATGAGGGAAGCCGTTGAAAGAACATTCAATGCTGTCAGTGTTCATAATTTTGTGTTCTTGGAAGTCCTCTGGAAGTTCCTCCATCTCTGTCCTGTTTAGGGATAAAGTATGTGCGCTGTTCATTTCCAAACCAAATCCAACCAGTCTGAACCAGGCATTCAAATCATGCTCTCTGAATCCTATTTAAAGTGGCACAATCATGCATCCGAGATTCAAGGATGGAATTTTTCAAAAGCACTTTATAAGTCATCTATCTCAGTCCGGAGATTAAAAAAAGCTTGTTTCTTGTCTTCAGTGGTTGTTCATGTTGGCTGAGTCAGGTTTGCTTTGAGACTGAGGGTGAGCGAGTTTCCAATAACTGTGGATCCATGCTTTACGCACCTGCTCACATGGAGACCAGGGTGTCGCTGTGGAGATATTCCCACCTCTGAATCCCTCTAGATTGCGCCGGTTTAACAGGATGACCGAGAAGGAGGGATTTACAAATAAAATAGAGATAGCAGGAGAATGTTCGAGCCTCGGGGAGTTACAGACTAGGACAGTGAGGAGATGGAAAGCAGCTATTCTTTCTCTCTCTCTCTCTCTCGCTCTCTTTGTGGCTTTGGCTGTGGTTCTGTCAGGAGCACACGTCACTCTCACAAAGAGGATTGGAGAATTAGACCTGGGGACCATTAAGACGAAAAAGGCACTTCACTGACTCAGACTTGGTGAATAAATGTGTGCATAGGGCCAGGAGCAAACAAGCAGAGTAAAATTAGATGAAACGAGTCAGCCAGACAAAAACTAGCTGAAAACAAAAGTAGATGCAGAGATAAAATAACCTCAAAAACATACTGAAAAGCAAAGCCATATAAAACCAGACAAAACTAAATGGATAAAACAAACAAAACAATCTATGTAGATGTAGATTAAAAAATAAAAAAGTGGGTAAAGAGGCTAATAAATAGAAAAAAATTTGATTAACAACTTACAAATAAAATAAATACATTTAAGACAAAACAAAATGGAAGAGGCAAATAAAATAAACAAACAAAACAGTCTACATTAAATGAAGGCAAAATGTAGATTTTAACTTAAAAAAAGAGGTTAAAAAGGCAAATAAATAAATAATTACTTAATAACTAATTTACTACCTAACTACAAAAAATATTACACAAGGAAAGTAAACAGAAAGTAAATAGATACATCAACCAGACTGACACAAAATGATAAAACAAATTAAATGAAACAAGAAAACAATTTGGCAAGACGACAAAACAAAATGAACAAAACATACAAGTGATAAAATAAGCAAACAAAACAAACTAGAAACAAGTCAGAAAAACTCAAGTATAACACAACATAACAAGAGTTAACAAGTTAGAGTAATTCAAGTATGTCACAACCAAACAAATAAAGGCAAATAAATGAAAATTACTTTATTCATAACTAATTTATTCACTTACTATAAAATCTCACGCAAGGAAAGTAAACAAAATACATCAACCAGACCAAAAAAATGATAAAACAAATTAGACGAAACAAAAAAACTACTTGGCAAGACAAACAAAATGGACAAAACAGACAAGTGATAAAATAAACAAACAAAACAAACTAGAAACAAGTCAGAAAAACTCAAGTATAACACAACATAACAAGAGTTAATAGAAAAATAGATTGAACTACCAGACAAAACAAAACCGAAATATAGCACAGAAGGACAAGCAAACAATAAAACAAGCAAACAGAATAAACTTGATGCAAATAAATAATTGAGAGAAAACTATTAAACAACTTGTATAAAAGAACTACATTCAACAAAATGCTGGGTTTCACACAATTCCTTTAAGTTTTCCCAACACAAATTGATCAGAATCAGTTTTATTGCCAAGTGTGCTTCACACACAAGGAATTTGTTTTGGCTAAAGAAGCTTCCAGTGTACATAAAGTGATTTGTTAGCTTAATTCATTTCACAAATTTAAGTTGATTGAACATAAAACTATTAGGTTGTCCAAAAAAATGTAACTGCTTTGATTCAGCTCATTTTAAATAAGTAGTTTGAACAATCAGCACAAATAATTTTTTGAGTGCAGACAAAACAAATAAAATAAGCAAATTAAACTAGCATACAAAAGAACAAAGGTAAATTATATAAGCCATGCAAATAAACTGAAAAAAAATTATAAAACCAAAAAGGCAAGTGACAAATGACAACAAAGTAACAGATAAAATCAGAAGAATCAAAACAACCTACAACACTAACCCAAAACAGAGCATTGTCTATGTTCTGGAGATGTAGAGGAGTTTGTTTTATTAAGATTATCAAGTCTCTATAATTATGCATGCTTCAATGACAAGGTCACAGATTCTGTATCAAAACATATTGTCATTAGCTGATAAATGTATTGTGAGTAATAACTAAAGATTTTATTTTTCTATACACTATTTCACGTTAAGCAGAAGCAGGTGGTTGCTGGTTTGGAGACAGTAGCTTAGGCTGAAATCCTCTTAAACCTTATAGAAAAACAGTAGCTGACTGTCTTCAACCACACACTCACACACTCACACACACACACACACACACACACACACACACACACACACACACACACGCACACACACACACACACACACACACACACACACACACACACACACAGGCAGTGCACAGAAGACCTTATCTATGAAATATCACTTATCTTTCGTTGAATAAAACATCTCTCTTTTCATTGGTTAACATGACCAATTAATCTCATGCACATTTTGTTTGCAGTCTCATTATAGAACAGAATGTGAGGCTATAAGCACATGACGTGAACGTCCAGTTCATCCTCATCAACAAAGGGAAATAGTTTGTGTGACACGTGTCAGAGTGATTTTAAAATCTGCATATTTTATTTGTTTCTATATAATTCACTGCGGTTTCTTGCTCCCTCCAGCGGTAATTTTGAAAACATATATTTTATATTTCAAACAAAAGAGGGCAGCACAGACCATATTCACTTTTAAAATAATACATTTTTGGTACATTTTCCTATTGCGCAATTCTCCATATGGTATTAAAGTCTGCGAGTAATTCAAAAGTTCAGCATCAAAGTGCTCATCTGTTATTATTTTGCCAAACAGAAAGAAGTGTTTAGATGTAAGAATTTAATCTGCAGTCCATAGACGCTTTAATCACTTGCACTTCACGTTTCTGTTGACTCACAAAGAACATCCTGTTTTACTGGAATGGCCAGTTAACTTAGTTCAGTTTTTAATGACTGACTAATGTTGATAAAATGTTTCATTAAAAGTCTTTATAGTTGGTTATTTGCATAATAATAGCTCAGTTCTTTGATTTGTTTTTCTGTGAAATGACATAGACTTTAAATGCCAGCAGATTAGGAATTCCTGATGTTGTAGGGAATCGGTTCTTTTGAACACTTTGAACCGCACCAGTGATTCGTTATGATCTCAGTTGGTCGTATGGCAAGCCGCTTTAACAGTTCAAACCGTAATTAAAATGGATAGTGCTTAAAGAATACGTAAAAGTAATACATCAGTACTAGAATGTAATCAAGGCATAATTGTAATATTTAAAAAGATTTGCCTACTTGTAACTATTGGAATTATTGCTAGTCGGAGTTTAATAGGTGCATAGCATAGATATATACACTAGATATCGCATACTGACCCCGAGCATGCGTCAATAGTGCCGCCATATTTGTACAGTGCTCCAAGGTCAAGTGTCATTCTACTGCACTAGTCAAGACAGTGTTACTACGTGAAGATGCTGGACTTTAGCGCTGTGTACAGGTGTAGTAACGAGCAAACCAAGAAAACAAAGTACAAAGGCAGAACATTTTAAAGGTAAGATCTTTTTTTTTATTTACGTTTTTTGTATGTTATAAACTTTTCTGATAAACAGGTAATGTTATTGATGATAATACAGTCACCTACTGCATTCACCATAAGACAAAGTAGCACCAGCTCGCACTAAACACTCAGCTTATGCTAGTTTTGTTGAATAAAATCAGCAAACAAAGCAAAAGAAATATGACAACGAGATGCCGGAAACTTGTATTATTGTAGGCTAGTGAAAGAGTCGTTCATAACGGAGATTCATTTTCAAACGAATCGCTCCCTCCGTCAGTATGAGAAGTGAAAGCAGGAGAAGGGAATGTGTTTCAGGACACAGATGAGATCAAATTTAACAGGGAGGGTTTATAGTTTCCATACAAACACAAGCTTTTTGTCAGGAATGCCTGAGCGATCACTTATAGATCAATGTAGAAAAGTGATGAAATTATAAGTTTTGTAATAAAAAAGTGCATACTGACCTCCGGGAAAACTCCCGATCATATATATATGTATATATGTGTATTTCTCTGACTCTGGATGGCCACAGTCCTCCACTGCAGCTTGGTCCCGCATTCATTTCAAAGGAGTGCTACCCTGTACTAAAATGGCGGCTCTATTGACGCATTCCTTCCAATAGACAACAACAGAGTAGGCGACATCTAATGTATATATCTATGGGTGCATAGGGTATATGCGGAAGTATCCAAAAGGACTTTTAATTTGTTAGTAACCTGGGTTAAGCGCTTACGGTGAACTTTATGCCATTACAAAACCGGCACATTTAAGGTCGGTTTTCTTTAAAAATCAGCGATCTCCACTGGCTGATTGATATCCGATATATAGAGGGTCTCAGATTATACAAGAAGCACTGCATTAAATTACATTCCCCCCGTCGTGTCTTTAGAATATGAACATTTATTTTACCCCAGTATATTCAAGTTTCTTCTGTACTAGCCTGTCGATTCTGATGTGCGTTTGCGAGTAAACGGCTTTTCGTCTCGTTTTACGCTTGAGCAACTAAATGAATGCCAAAGTCTAATTAACTGATTGTAATTTAATTATAACATCGATGCTGTAAAAGGAACCGTATACAAAGAGGAAAAAAGTCACATTAACTGCATATAGGCCTACCCTATTAAAAAAAGAAAAACTACAAAACCAGTCACATTTGCAATACATACTAGTCAAAACTGAGTACTTGATATGTCAATTACAGATCCCTGTAGAAGCAATTTTCCAAAATGTTAATAGTAACAACTAAAATAAATACTAGTGTTTAATAAATTAGTAGTATAGTAGTAGCATATATACTGTATTTAATAGTATGAAATGACTAAAGTGCTTAATAACTGAATGTAACTGCAACATCTACTGACAATTTACAAGTACTCACTCATTTTCCTTCAGCTTATTTCCTTCTTTATCAAGGGTTGCCAGAGTGGAATTAACCACCAAACACTCTGGCACATGTTTTATGGGCTGATATCCTTCCCGACACAACCCAATCCTGTGAGTGCATTCACTTGCGCAACCTCAAGTGCTGGTAAACTTACACACACACACTCGCCAACATGCAAACTCAACACAGAAAGGCTTCCTGGCCTAGTTGAGACTTGAACCATCATGCTGCCTACCTAGTACTTGCGTATTTTTAATGCCTCAGTTCCAGTGGACATTACGGCATACCTGTCAACATTGGGATGTGAAAATAAGGGATGGATAAGCCCCACTTTTGCTCCGCTTCTAATCGCATGTACAGAATCCATTTGGGAAACAGCGTCTATTTATCAATATGGAGAGTGTCTGACTGTCACGCATCGTTACATGAACCAACTGTTTTAAGGATTGCCTAGGAGCAGCGAAGGTGCCTGTAATAGAAAGGAAAGTAATCCTGCCGTTTTTATATTTATTTCAAAGTGTTTTCATGCCTAAATAAAATGAAAGCACAGAAACGATTCACGTTTAAGAGGAAAGGGCATCCCCTGGTGGTTCGTAGGTATGGGTTACGTACAGGGAGGATTGGCTCTTTAATGTTTAATGCCACCCTTTAATTGAAAATACGGGAGAAATATTGGAAAATACCTTTACGGGATGATAGCAGGATAGAATTGTAAAATACCGGAGAATGCCTGGAAAAAATGGAGGATTGACAGGTATGGTTCAGCTCAGTACGTTTTTTTAATGGTCACCCATGTTTCCACTACCAATATTAGGCCCGGACATGTCTTGAACCATGACAGTATCTGTTTTCTCGTTCAGAACAGCGCACATACACAGCATGAAAAGCAGCTTTTAGTACCATTATCAGAGTAATTGTCACTCATCACGGAGAGATTTGCTTCGGCAAATATGTCTGATTATTGAATATTCTGTATCATTTGCAAATATTTGAGAATGTAGTGAAATTACAGCCGGTCTCTGTGTTCCTTCTTGACTTGAATTGTTTACTGGCACTTCACTACATCACAATCACGCTCTGATTCGCTGCTGAATAACCACTCAGAGCACTCTCTTCAGCTGACGACTTGATGCCAATTTGACATGCTAAATCAGGCCAATGAGTCTTGTTGTTAATCTGACACGAGGAGTGTGCGGAACATACAAAACCCACTAGCCGACCAACGATGACTGGTGGAACGACGGAGCACAATGGCCGACCATCGGCTTAGTCTATCATGGTGTTGTGTCATGAAATGCACTCCTGCCAAATTATGCACCCCCTTGCTAAATTCGCTACCTGATTGCCTAATTCAAACCACACCTGCTAACCCTACCCCCACACCTAAACCCGACTTTACCCTATACTAGTCAATGCGGTGTGGCACAATCTGGCAGGAGTGCGCTCTTTGGCACTACACCGGCCCTTAGCCTTGGTAGGCATAGTGTATGCCAGACAGTTTGACCAACATCAATATCACTTAAATAAAAGCAGCAGTTCATGCCATTCACATATTGAAAACTTTAGTTAATTCGCCGCATGACAAATAGAGAGAGGAAGCAGCACCTCTCGCGTCTTCCACATATTTACACATGAAAACCTTGTGGACCACAATGGAGGTCATACAGCAGATTGCTTCTGGGCACATGGCTCTTTCTTACAAATAGACAATTAGCTTTGTTTGAGCAGGGATCATTGCCGTTATTGTATTAATATGGCCATGTCTTTCCTCTCTGTATGGAAAAATGGCACTTCTTGTGTTGTCATTCCCTTGTCTTGTGGCACACGCTGATGATGTTTGATGAATTCTCTGCATTCAGCAGTGAGTCTAGCTCCACCAATTTTGTACCATAGTTTTGTGCACTCTTAGGAAAGGGTGCCAAAAAAGTAGTATGATACAGATTGCTATTTTGGTACCCTTGACAGTGAAATGGAAATAAATGTATAGCCTACTATATTGTACTGCTCAAACGGGCCATAATAGTTACCACCCCAGTAGCAAACAATTCTGGCCCAGATTTAGCATAAAGCTGGCACAGCAGGCATTCATCTACCCTACCACTGCATGTCTTTAAGGCGGCACACAAGACATGGACCAGACATTTTTTGGCCCAGATGTTAAAAATTGTTGTGTGAGCTGCAAGTTTGACCTGTAAATCTTGACCCACATTTAAAATACATTTGAAATAATTTTTGAGTAAAGAGTTTTTTTTAATACACAAAGTAATTTCCATCTTTTTTTTATTTTTTTTTATTGCAATAACAACAGTGCATTACAACAAATACAGATACAGAACTAAAAGAAATATGGTAAGATCAATAGAAATATTACTTTTTGGGACAAGAGAATTATAAGAATTTTATAACAAATATAATATAGGTAAAGCACAGAAAGACAACGAGAAAGAAAATGAAACAAACAAAAGGCAAAAAAAAGGGAAAAATATTGAGGGCACATGACATAAAACAAATTATTGCAGATTATTAAATAAAGCACATGTTTTAATAGCTTTCTTTTTGTGAGAGTCTGTGATGGTTTTTAAATAAAGTACCAGTTCTCGTTTAAAAAATAAAAAATTTGGCTTACATTGGGTATATTTGCATTTGTGTATAAAAAAACTTTCCAATAAATAAAATTAGGTTTATGCAAAAAGATGAATTATGGAAGCGTTTTCCTTTAATATAAAACCCCACAACAACATGTTTATAGGTTAAAGAAAAATCACCACAAACGTTTTGGACAATTAGAGAATTAACATCAGACCAAAACGATTTAACAAAGGGACACTCCCAAAACAAGTGAGCAACAGATTCAGAAGAAGTCTCACAGAAAGAGCAAGAGATGTCAATATCATTTTTTAATTTTTGTAAAAATTGTTTAACTGGATAAAACCTGTGAATAATTTTAAAAGAAATTTCTTTAATTTTATTTGTTAAAAAAAATTCTGGGGGAGTGACCAGACATAGGACCATTTAATATCATCAAAGAGGTTGTTCCAATAAGAAATAGAAGAAGGATTTGAGATGACCAGGTCTAAAAATAAAGATCTAATTTTATGATTGGATTTTTTAGTGGAGAAACAAATAGATCCAACAACAGTAGAAACAGGACTAAGAGAACAAGCGGAAATCAATGAATTATTATTATTATTATTATTATTTCTAAAAAGCATACAGATTTCAGAGGAAATGGCCTTACAAACGATATTAAATTCTTTTTTAGATAGGGGCAGAGTATATCTTGCAATAAAATCAGAGTAAGTAAATAAATTACCATTACTGTCAAATAACTGGTTTACTATTTCCATGTTCCTGTTTGCATCTTCTAATTTAATGCAGAAAATAATCAAGATTTAATCTATTAATCTGTTGTTTTCTGTATGTTGCAAATTAACCGAATTAAACCTACATTGCATATATTTTATTATTAAAATGATTATTTTACAAATGATATTATACTTAACCATTACTAACATTTCCCATTATTAACATGCCTAAAGCACAATGCTTCATTGGCTTATCAATTTCATTGTAGTTGTGACACACCAAGTCTGGCTTCCAGACAATGGCCAAACATGGGCTAAATCTGGCCCAGTTCAGGCCCAGTTATGGGTTATTAGCTTGGCTGAGACATGGCGTGGATATGGTCCATGCTTGGCGCTTGTCTGAAAGCCAAACGTTGTCCAGTCGAAATTCACTGCGGCATTTGGGCCAAGCAAAAGCGGATTGTGTGGGCCAGAGCTCGGCCAGGGAAAATTTGCTATGTGGGTATGAGTATATAAAAATGATGCAATGAAAAACACCTGTTAACTAAAGAATAAGCATATGTAGACAATGTAACTCTTAATAAAAAAAATACAGATTTTAAAAATAAATGAAAACTGATTCAACGTAAATGTTAAAACCGCTTGCCATAGCCTCGAAGCCCATCATCAGACTGTAGCCTATACAGTGAGTATTGCGTTTTTATAAGGCTAGCATAAAAATATTAAAGATATGCCTTAATAAAACTGTCATATCAACGTTGTAAATACATTCCTTCAATGACTCTTCGTGTTACTTTTCGCATGGTAAATAAAACGACAGAACTCTTTTCGCAATTGTTCGGACAGATTTTGTGAATCGGCTCAGATCATTCATTTTAAAGGATCCTCCTCCTCTTCATCGCGGGAATTTTTTATTGGAAAATCCCAGTTGCTTTAAAGGTAATGCGCTTTGAAAAAGCAGAAGTACATCCACGGAAACCCATTATCCCCAACATTGCACGACGGTTAGCACACCTCCTGGTAAGAACCACGAATTTATTTAGTTTTGCTTTCAGTATTTTGTCAATATTTGTGGCCAATAATTGGACATTTGGTCTTGGATCTTTAAAGTAACGTTAAGAAAGTAGATCTCTTGTACTTTTTTAGTAAATCTGAATCGCGTAAAATTAATTGACAATACAGTTTATTATTAAGTGGGCTGGTGTAAGTATTATTAAATCGTAATTATGTATTATACACTTCCGGTACTGATGAAAGCATGGCACGGGTGTGTTATTGTTTATTTTGTTTATAAAGAACAATCCCGCACAGAATCATGTCTGGAGTCGAACAGGTCTACTTCATCGGAACCGCAGTTTCTCTTCTGGTGGCTCTGTTTGGTCTGGCTAGTTCAGTAGGGGGTCTGATGTATCCTCAAGGATCATGTCTGGCAGACGACAACTGGACCGTGTGGACTGTTTCACTGACGGAAGCTGCTGCCAACGCCAAGCGCTTTGGATCCAAATGAACTGGAGCAGTGATGTGATCAATTGCACTAGGAGAAATAATCGGTGTATTAAGACTACTGAAGACTAATATGAAACTGTTTCCTCCATTACACTGTGTGAGCTGTGTTTTGTTGAGTCATGTGAAATATGAGACAGTATGAAGAACAATGATGGTGCAGTGCTAATAGTCCTTTCTTTTTTCTTTTGTTGTTCTGGTTTCTGGGTAGAAACTGTAACACACTGGACTGCTGTAAAATTATCATGTACTGCTTGTATGAATGCTTTGTCATTGATTTTACAAACTTTGTAGCTATTCTGACACTGTATTCATGGAGAAACCGCATTGAAAAAATCTACACAATTTTACATATGGTTACAAAGGGAACTAATGGATTGAAGTTAGTAGTATGATATGTAAATGGATATAAAAATGGCATTCAAATATCTTAAATGCATCCCATATGAAAATATGATTTGGAAAAATATTTTTTTTATCATATATTTACATATTTGTATTGGTTAAATATATGTAAATGTCCCTTTTTAAAAATATTTATGTAAATATTTGACTTTTTGGGTTTGTAAAATCCAAACATGACCTTGTCATATATATGATTTGCATATATTGATATCAGATTATTTGTACATTATTTTTGGATTATCAAAGTAATATAATAATACAGTAAAATGGCCAGAAACAATAGTAAAAAAGCCAGATTAGTAATGGAATTGGTAAATTTCACAAATCTGAAGTAAAAAGGAAAGTAAAATGTTTGACGTACACTTCCCTAAAGTTTTTGTTGTTGTTTTTCAGAATCCGCTCCAATATTTTGTTTACATATTAAATATAATATACATTTTTACTGTGCCATTAGAAAACAAATGTTTTTAATTATTTTTTAACAACCTTATTTTGTACTTTTTTATGTAAATGGAGTACTGACAGATATGTAGGACAACTATACAAAACTGCTGTTACTAAAACTCTAATTTATATTGTGGAATAAAAACATGTATACAGTAGCACTGTCGCCTCACTTTGTTTTTAAAATTTTAAACTGACTACTTGATCATAACTCGAGAGATAGTGGTAACTTTGTTTTGAGAGATTATTCTAAAACTACACAAAACGGTAGGCGTAACTTTTGTATATTTGCCTGGAGTGATTGTTTATCAGTTAAAATGCTAATTACATTTCAGGTCAGGTCATTCCAGGTACATTACTGATCAAGTTCTTTCCCGTCTACTCATGCAATCTTCCAATGAAAGTGACATGTCTTCACAAAGCTGAAACTGCAAACCTTGACATAGGCAGTTGTTATTGAGCAATATGATACAGACAAGCCTTTCTGGGAAAACCTCTGCCCTACTTTTTTCATCCAAGAGAAAAAAAGTAATTTACTTGTGGAAATCGATCACATCTTTAATGTATGATTCTTACATAAATTAAGTGTGAGTTTATCAATATAGTTACTTCAGATTTCTTATTTAAACTGATGATTACATGCAACTTAGATTACTCAATCAGGTCTAACTTCAGTTTTAAACTAGGTATTTTTTATGGAATAAATGAATGCAAATGACTGCACAGTGGGACTTAATTTTTCAACGTTGCATTTTGCTTGTTTTTAAAGTTTTCCAATACACTATTGTTAAATTAACTTGTTATCAAATGCTTACAACTTTGTGGATGAATTGAAATAAGCTATGAAAAGACTAAGTAACTTAATGTAAAAGTAATCCAGAAGTAGTCCAAATCCATTAAACAGAGTAATCTAAAAGTTGTATTGCTATCAGTAAAACAATCTGTAAGTAACCAACCCAGCTGTAGTCATCAGTTATTGTTTCATGTTTTTTTCAGGATGTTCTGATGAATGCAGTGATGGTTAGTTGACAAGTTGAGTCACATCCTGTACTTGTAACAAGGAGTTCTTTAATTAACATGGATTCTTAGTATTATGTAAAGTCCAACGTTAAGGATGACTACACTAAAACTGCAGAAGGAAACAGACGTTGATTAAAGCCATAAAACTGTACAGTTGACAGTGAATTTAAAACAGATATAGAGTAACACATAATAATAATTAAAGGAAAATGTATTATTAATTTGTTCATTATTTCCAAGTTAAATGCTTCAAATCCACCCTTCTCCCAGAAAAATAGTCTCTGACACAGTGGTGTAGCGTAGAATGCGTGGCGGCCACAGGTGAAGAGCAAGGGGGGGTGTTGGGGTGGAGGCGGGCTACGCCACACCCGTCCGCTACGCCACTGCTCTGACAGTGACAATAGCTGGCAATGTAATGAAATTGCATTAACAAAACTGCAGTTTGAGACATTTATTGGTAACACTTTACAATAAAAGTACTTGAATAATGATGTGTTAATATGTAAACTAAACATTATTATGAACTAATGATGAGTTAATGTATGCACTAATCATGAACTAACTTTAACTACAATATGAGTCACATGAATTCAAGTGTGGATAACGGCTACCTTAATTACTTGTTAGTACATGGCTGTTTGGTAATTAATGTATTAATTACCACATTAATGTATGTTTATTTTAACCATCATGAACTCATGATATGTTAATGTATATTTATATCATGACTTTACTTGGAGGGGAACATCATCATTAACCCATTCTACTTATCAACTTTTTATGCACGTATGTCTAGTGCATTTACAATAAATAACAATAGAAATGTGTTCAGTCAACATCAGCATGAACAGTTTAAACACAAATGTTCATGAGTAATTAAGGTTGAGTTATTGATGATGTGCCCCTTCAAGTAAAGTCATGACGTAATTATACATTAACAGGTCATGTTGGTTACATTTAGCTTAAACTTAAATGTTAGTTTATACATTAAATACCAATATGTACTAACAAGTTATTAAGG
This sequence comes from Danio aesculapii, assembly GCF_903798145.1. Classification (NCBI taxonomy): domain Eukaryota; kingdom Metazoa; phylum Chordata; class Actinopteri; order Cypriniformes; family Danionidae; genus Danio; species Danio aesculapii. The sequence goes on from NC_079438.1 coordinate 40,320,992, forward strand.
TAGGCATTATTCGTAGTTAACGTTAGTTCAGGATTAGTGCATACCTTAACTCGTAATTTATTCATATCAATGTAATGTTTAGTTTACATATTAATACATCGTTATTCATGTACTGTTATTGTAAAGTGTTATCCATTTATGTGACAAAGTGGAGCTTTAAGAAAAAAAAAACTATCTTTGAAGTATTCTCACGCAAATAAATCTGTTTATCTCTTAGATTATATAGTTTAAACCCAACGCGACACTATTAGATGCCTATTAGATGAACAGTATTTGTCAATTAATGCACAGTATTTGGAAATATTCTGATATGTTTTTTATATTTTTATACACTCCAAACACACACACATATAGAGCTTCGATCTACCTCATGATTAAAGGGCGGGGTCCCTAATATTGGATTATAAAATATTAATTTGCTTCAATGAATAACAAAAGGAACTGCAGTCAGCAACAGAGGCAGAGAAAGTAATACTGATGCAATGAGGTCACGGGGGTGGAGTAATTTACTCTTCAAGGCGGACCAACCAATGAGAATAAATGACTGTCTTATAGTATTACACCTTTCAAAAGCTTACTTGTTCAAATATTATCTTTATATAATACGTTTATTAACATCTTATAACAAATATGGCAACTCACAAGACGCATACTTCAGCATGTGGGTGATAACAAATAGCTTCTTACTAGATTTTAGAGTCAGACTTTCTTGATGGTAAAATAAAACTGTGTGTGCATTTTTGCTTTTATGCTTTATGGAGCAACAGCGCACTCTTTTGGACAACACACGAACAGAATACACACAGAGACACACACACCATGGCAAGCCGTTTTAACATTTAATCTGTAGGCCAATCGGTTTTCATGCTGCCTATTACACGTGTCAAACTCAGTTCCTGAAGGGCCGCAGCTCTGCACAGTTTAGTTCCAACCCTAATTAAACACACCTGATCAAACTAATTGAGTCCTTTAGGCTTGTTTGAGACCTACAGGTAAGTGTGTTGAAGTTGGAACTAAACTGCGCAGGGCTGCGGCCCTCCAGGAACTGAGTTTGACACCCCTGGAGGAATTATAATCTTTTTTTTAAATAACTAGTGTCTTTTCCATTAAATGTTAATATTTCAGCTATTAATGCTTATTCATTACATACTATTTTGTATTTATTAGATACTAATACTCATTCATTACTAGAAACTACTTAATAGGTGTTAGTACTTAATGTATTCTAGTAACATTTTAATTGATACATGTAGTTATTCATTAGGTTCCACTAGTTATTTATTCTTATTTATCTTATTTATTAGATACTAATAGGTTATTACTAAAGCAACATTTATTACCTTATTAGTCACATCTACACTTTTAACCCTAGGCTGGGGGGGGGGGGGGGGGGGGGGGGGGCAGTTGTGCGATCGGTAAGTTAAGAAGGGGGGGGGTGTTGGGTGTTGCGGCCATCGGTAAGTAAAGAGGGGAGGGTGGCAGGCCAAATTGTCAGTCCACTGGGAGATGTCCCGCTGCTCCCTATCGCCAGTCCGCCCCTGCTAATTTATAATCAGGAAGTACTAAATACTTATTTTTCGACTTACTTTAGCTGTTTATTCTGATGAATCCCTTACCCAGTAAGAACCATTAATTAAGCTACCCCTGAGCACTTTTTGTTTGACTTTGGATTAATAAGTACTAGTATTTAATGAAAACTATACTGTAAAAAATGTTAATTAAGTGTTTTCCATTTTAGTTACGGTTGTGAATTGCATTATGGGAACTTGATCTCTGCTCTGTCGACTTTTGATGTTGAAAATTCATCTCTAAACTTTAATTAAGTGACTTTTAGTAACATTTTAGTAGTTTGAAATAATATAATGTATGTGAAATAATAGATAGAGAAAGAGGTCTGTTAAATAACAGAAAATGTACTGCCAGTTTATTACAGGGTTATGGACCCTTATCACAAGACTGTTATAACATATTTAACATTATAAGCTTAAATCCTTAAAAGCTTTTAATACTTTTTTTAAATGCTTGTACATTTATATGTATTCATATATGTATTATATCATCTTAGAAAATATAAATTACCGTGCAAGGCGTTTCTAATGCAGTGTCAATGGGCGGGACAGTAAATTTGACATTGTTTTCTTTTCTAGAGGTCCTTAATAGCCTCACACAATTTTTTTCCTTTTTCTGAAAGTCTTGATAACACCATCATGGACTTTTTCTTTTATTATTTCAGCAAACAGGATTGTAAAAATAATTTGTTGTACTCTCCCATTCACTGCGCTCTAATTTTACCCAACTATGATGACTTCCACTACTGGGAAACCAGAAATGTGAAAAGGGTTCATTGTAGCATAACATACAATATCAACCCAGACAATATATCACTTTAAACTAATCAAAATGTTAATAAAAGTCACTTTTTTCTAACTTTTCAAGGGTAAAAATTGTCGGAAGAAAGATCAAGGTTCCATAATGCATAAATTCAAAAACAGGTAAAAAAAATGAAAAGATAAAAAGATGAATCACAAAATATGGAAAACTGCAAACGTTTTTTACAGTGTAGTGTCTAAAAATAGGTACTAGTTGAATGAAAGTAGAAGGTTATTGTGGTGTATAGATTAAAATGGCTTGCCATATCCAAACTTAATATAAACTCTCCAAAGGTTCAAGTGGTAATATCAATAGTGTTCTTAATAGTGTGCTTTACTTTCCTTAATTAGCACTTGGATAACAACAAAGAATCAATGGCTTGAAATTGTTGTGGAGAAACTTTGAACATCAGCCCTGACAGGAAGATTGAGCTAAAAATAGCAAATGCTTGAGTTTCCACACCCTAAAAGACAGGAGCTCCTCTAAACGCCATTAGATCTTTAAGACATAATCGCTCTTGTAAGGGTTGGTCATCTCAATATCGCTCACTTATTTATCTATACATAGCAATAATGTGGTGTTTGGTACATAAGCAGCTGCTTGGAAAAGGAAGATCTTTATTCTCCACTCACATGCATATGTAAATTTAGCTTCTTCCCATACAAGATGTCAAATTACACAATACACCAATGCTATCTGTAAAAAATGCAGGGTTCCACACAATTCCTTCACGTTGTCTCAACACAGATCGATTAAATTAACTTCATTGTTTTTACAAATTTAAGTGGATTGAACTTAAAACAATTAAGTTGTCCTAAAAAACTCAAGAATGGTGTTGATTCAGCTCATTTTAAATAAGTAGTTTGAGCAAAGAGCAAAACTAACTTTTTTGAGTGTACACATATCATACAGAAAGAAGACTTCCTATACATAGCTTCCTCTTCTGGCTTTGTGTCAAAATCAAAGAATGGGTTGCAGTAGAACAAAGACAATACAATAAAATACAATTCTGTTCACTGTTTGAATTAGACAAGCGTACTTCTCAATCTTTTATTTGCCAAATTAGCACTTAAATGATATGCACTGTAAAAAAAAAAAATCTGGGTTCCACACAATGCATGTTTGGAACACAATGCATGTTGGGAACACAAATCGATTAGGTTTATGTAACACACTTAAGTAGACAGAAAATAAAACAATTAAGTTGTCTCCAAAAAAATCTCAGAATTGTGTTTTAGCTCTTTTCAAATAAGTAGTTTAAACAAGCAGCAATTTTGAGTGTAGGATTAATACATAATACGAAATGTAACCATAGCAATAAGGTAGTTATTGGTAAATATTAATAGTATTGTATAATTTAATGAAAAACACTGTTATACAGATTATACAGATACACATTTGAACATACATGTGAATACAAAAGTAATGAAACTGTTCAATTATTTATAGTAAATGTAATAAAACTAATATTTTTATTAGTACATATTTGACAGATTAGAGACTGATTAGATATATTATAGTGAGATAAATGGGAAATCATTGTGATAGTAATTTAGCAAATACAGTATGTTTAATCATAATTTATAAACAGTATGCATAATGTTAATGAATCATCATCTAACCAACATGCTGATTTCCACATCTGCTAAATCTGTGTTTGGATGTTTGAAATATGAGTGTTGGGACTATTTTAAATACTGAAATTTGCCTTAATATTTTATGAACCTTTAGAGTTTTGAATGCAAATGTATATCTAAAGTTCCTTTTTTTCTATATTTTTCTATGTTTACTGGAACTGCACACAGATGACGTAGACTAATTCACAGCATGCACAAATAAATAGAATGCTTTCTCAAATAAATTATATAATTACTTATTAAATGAAAAACTATTTAATGAGACCATTATTAGAAGTTTTTTATTATTTCATGATTTGATTTATTAAATTTGATTTATTTTTCCTAAACAAATAAAAATCACATCTATTTTTTCCTAATTTTACAGAAATTTTAATGACATTTATTTATTAATTTTTGATATTGTGCTTTTATACAGTCCCATAATTATAATATTACAGTAAAAACATTATAATATTACAGTAAATACATTTATTTATTATATAAATCATCAACTAGATTAGAATTATCGTGTACATTTTTTATTCTTTACTCTTTTTATTCTTTATTAACTAGATTATAGATCGGTTGTTGCAGTAGATGTGATGCGTTAAAGTCTCTACGATGATAGACTTTCACAATTCAGAGAGCAAATATATACATCTCACTTCTCTTTTCTCAATTTAGTTCAGTGGCTCAGTCTCATGATGTTGTTCTCCCTTTCACCCAGTCATTCCTCAACCAAGCCAAATGCTGATATAGTGGCGACACACTAACGTTATCTCGTCTCTGTTGCACCATTAGTAAAGAGCAGCAAAACCACACACTGGTCACTGATCCGCACTGAAGAACCACACCACTGGAGCACACAACTCAGTACTCGTAACTTACGGCTGCACAAGGGGTTTGAGAATGTTTGAGGTTTAGAGGTTGTTAAGAATTGTGTAATGATAACAGCTCAATGCAAGTCATTTTATTCACATATTGAAATATATTTTAGTTATACAAGTATGCCATCTGTTTTAGGTCAGTTTAATGTATTAAATGTATTGATGTACAGATTAAACTGACTTAAAGTGGACCTATTATACCATTTTTACCAAGATACTAAATAAGTCTCTGATGTCCCTAGAGTGTGTATTGAGAAGTTCCAGCTCATATATAATACCCCACAACAAACTTTTTATAACTCTTTGAAATTGCCCCCTTTAGACTTTATTCCAAATTGTGTCCTTTTGGTGACTGTCGCTTTAAATTGAAATGAGATTGTGCTCTTTTTTGATAGAGGGCGGAGCTACAAAACCTATAAGTCAGCATAGAGACAGATTCAAAATAGCAAACAGGCAAGCATTATTTCTGCGAAAAACTGAACATGTGAAAAGAAGTGTCTCAGAGGAAGGCAGACTACAGTGTTCATCCTAGATCTCCACATTTATAACCCTCTTAGTCGCTGACATTATCTTCAGCAGGTTAAAACTCTAACAGCGCCATAATTTATGGAATGATTATTGCTAAGAGTGTCATTCTAAAACTGTGGAAATCACGTTCTGTTCCTCAATTTAAGACATGGTTAACTTATCTTACTCAAATATTGCACAGGGAAAGAGTCCTTAATGGAATTATTGATAATCTTGCTAAGTTTTACAATACATGGAAACCATTTCTTGATCACCTGGACCAATATAATGCAGATTCCTATGCTTAAAATGCTCACTACCCCTATTGACTGTCTCTTTGTATTTACATTGAAACCATTTATATGCCCTAATTGTTTTTTTTTTTTTCTTTTACTTTTTTTTTTTTCTTTAATAATTTTTTTTATTATCTATTTTTCTTTATTTTAATTATTATAAACATTATTTTCTTTGTATTAGAATGCTTATTCCTTGTATTTTTTATTGTTGTGTTCTTTGGTAATTATTGGAAATTGTAAAACTAATAAAAACACTTATTAAAAAAAAAACTCTAACAGCGGACGGCTGCTTCACACTCAGGGCTGTTTATGCTGATGAGAGAGAGATTGCCACTAATGGGCGAGGCTTTCACCCTCTGATGACATGTACAAAGGGAGAATGTCAATCAAAGTGTTTCTGCAGACATCAAGTGTGATTATAAAAACAGAATTAATTATTTTTACCATTAGAGGCTGGCTATTCACACACTGTTGCCACACAACAGTCTTTAAACCTCTTATAAAAGTGATTTTTATAAGGGCATAATAGGTCCCTTTTACTGTATACATTGAACTTGCTTTAAACAGCTGGTGTGAAAAAAGTAAGTTGATAAATTATGGTTAACATAAAAACATATGTTGTCATTACTTATTGATTATACATTTTTACTGTATGTGTTAACAATTTTTGCTGTGATAGTCTATATTGATAAGAATTGGTGTATGAATGATAAATAAGAACTTGTGACTGTTAAACAAATGTGGTCTCTTCAACAATAAACTATTAGTACATTCTTTTTTGATTTGCCTTTTTGCCAACAATAAAGATGAAATGCTGCCAGATATTGCATTTCATATTGCAGATAAACTCTGATCTTCCAACTTTATTAGTGCCTTAATAACTTTATAATGCGGTCACATGACATATTAAAAACTATAACAATGCAACAATGCAACCCATCTTGTTCCTACATCCCATGATTTGCATCTGCTAACTTCTGTTAACCTGAAAACAATTAGTGAAATACCTCAAATACTAACTGCATTTAAAAAATTACCATTGCTGCTTGTTCAAGCTACTTATGTAAAAATGAGTTGAAACAACACAATACTTATGTTTTTTGGGACAACTTAATTGTTTTATGCTCATTCTGTACTTAAATTTGTGAAACTAAGTAAACCTAATTGATTTGGAACAACATGAAGATATTTTGTGGAACCCAGCATTTTTTTTGCAGTGTGTGTACCATGCTATGCCATTAAAGAAAAGTGAGTGAGCGTCATTTTTCATCTCACAGTTAATCCATCTAATATTAAAAAGAAACTTTCAGTAGACCATGAATAAATCAAAAAATCTATATTACACAGCAATGTTATAGACATATATTGAATATTACTGAATGGAAGTTCCTCAGACCCCAAGTGCAACTGATAATTGAAACACATTATATGGGGGCTGTTGAATGCTTGATTCTGATTGGTTGATGAACATTCTAAGGACTGCAATTATTTTCAGATAAACACACAGATAAAGTAGTTCCAGTTCTGTATCACTCCGCTGAATGGTTTCAGTTATTTTACAGCCTACAATTGTCAAAAATCTAATCAAAGAGACATTAGATGAGACGTGTAAGATACTGGCCCTACACAAAGTTGCAGTTCAAGTACAACAACCCTTAAAAATGTCTTGATATGCATCATCTGAACAATGCCAATAGGTATGGTATCTGTAGAAGAATAATTGACTCCAGTCCATTTAATTATTAGGAACTAACACACACCTCAGGTGTAATCGCACATACAGGAGGGCATCACCACCTCGGGTGTGCATTATTTTTGAGAAATTCAAATAACATAAGTCAATTATTCCTTAGTCAAATGGGATAAGGTGTATAATAATTAGATCTGGGAAAGTAAGTTTGTTCGTGATATTAATTTAATAAGCATGATTTTCAAAAATTATTCCTAGAACTAAATTAAATATTACATTTAGAAAATTAAAAATTTGACCTCATAGCTGCAACCATTGCTTGGGGCCTGTGTGTCTAAGGGCCGCATGAGGGGAGGGGGTGGTAGTCCACAGCAGGGAGTGGGCCCACATTCCTGATGCCAGAGAGCATACTTGGCATTCCTGACTTCTCCTAGTTGCTCTCAATGAGCCATTTGACTGGCGCGGAGGATTTTTCCCCCAGAGTGGCAGAGTCAGCCTCTGACGGATGAGAGTTGCTGTTAGGGGAGAATAGAAGACCATTCATGCCATACTGGTACTAGAATGATGCTATTGAAATGTAGCATGCACTATGGAAAATGCTTAAAAGTGGCATGTTCTCAATTCAGTGTCATTTTGGGGTGGTGTTTGAATTGCCACAGTTAAATATGTAGAAACACTAATAAAAAGTGTCAGAAAGATGTGTTTTCTACCCTATTAAGGAGCAGATTTGTTTTTGCAGTTTGCTCCTCATGTCGTTCGACCAACTGAGATAAAAAAAAGAAGTCAAATATATATTATTAATGGAAAGAAATTGATAATACTTAAAATAATTTTAAAAATGTGTATTTGGATGTTTGTATGTATGTATGTATGTATGTATGAATGTGTGTGGAGGAGGTAAATACATACATACATACATACATACATACATACATACATACATACATACATTATGTGTGTGTTTATATAGATACGTCATACATGTATATACTTTTGGATTTAATTAGAATTTTATTTACAATTTTATATTAATTAAATGTTACAGCTATTATACACCTAGGCCTACATGTGCGTAATTAACAGAAAAATTACCTACAAATAAAAGCAAATTATTTCATATTTTATGTGTGTAACTTTGTGGTTAATGCAGCATTTTTCATATACCTTGGGAAACCATGTTTGTATTATATCCAGTATCATCAGAAACAGCCACTGTAGCATGCTCTCACCACCTTTGTTCTCCAACATTCCTTCTCTATCTTGTACTGTAAGTAGTGTACATGTCTCTCAGCGCTGTCATTTCCATGTGCCACATTTAGCAGCGCTCGTTCACCGCGCTTTAAACAGCTCCGTTTCCCGTTACGCTCTATTGTAGGCAGAGCTCACGGTGCTGAAACCGAGGCTGTAACGTCATGCTCGAGTCTAAACCTCACCCACCCTCCCAGAGGCGAGCAGCTCGTTCACAGGCACAGGCGCAGACGGACCGACTGGCTGGAGCTCGAGCGGATTGCCGTAAGTATCGCATTTGCGCGAGATTTTGTGGCATTAGATCCGCAACGGCGCGCGTGTTGCGCGGGAGCTGCGAGGCGATTATGATGATGTCACTGTTCGATTGATAGAATCCTGTAACGGCGGAATGTTACAATGTTGCAAAGCAGACCGGCACGGGGGTTTGCGGAAGAGCAGCGCGGATGTCTAGAATATGGCGGAGCTGGAGTGAAACAATTCAACTCCTTAGATTTACCAGACTCGGCTTTACGGCCAGAACAGTCGCCGGGAAGTTTGATGTGGAATACAGTGGGTTTTTGAGGTGTTTTGTTGCGTGAAGAATGGCGTTTTTGTTGTCTCATGCTCACGGCGCTGTTGAAGTTATAGCGGAAATGGAAAAGTTGTACGAATGAGTAGTTTAACGAAGCGTAGATTTTCTGTTTCTGTCCGTTTTTTCGACAAGGTTTATGTGAAGGCATGTGTGAGGAGTGTCAGGCGTTGTGCTAAAAGGCACATTTAGCGCTTCTAATGCAGTGTTTCCTTCTAGATTTGACTGATTAGCGGCCCCGCCTAGTTCTGTTCCTCAGTCGAGGGGAGATGACTGGTTCATTCAAGAAGAGCTGGAGAGAGAAAAAATTAGACTCGGATTTCTTCAACGTTGGATTGTCTGTCAGATCGCGTAGGAATGGTTTGCATTGGGGTTAATGGAAAGAATGATCAAAAACATTCTCTAGGCTGGCCAGGGGCCCTTATATAGACTCCTAGTTGGATGTGACATTTTGAATATTGTCCTTATGAGAAGGGATGCGAGGCTGAAGTCCCTCAAAGAGGTTGTTAAAGAAGATCCTGTTGCTTCTCCATGCATTTTTAATGGCTTGATCTTTAATGACAGGGCTCTTGTCAAATTATAACAGCCTTTCTACAGAGGTGTCTTTACAGTGGCTGCTCTGAGCTTGCTTTGTGTCTGCTCTGAAGTCTGGTTGAAAAAATAAATAAATAAATAACTACTTGAATATGCAAGCTTCCAGCTCAGCTGGACATTGTATGTGTGTCTGATGCTGCTTTGCTTCAGTGTGAATGAAACGCAGCATCAGTGCAGTCTTAAGGTGCGGTCAGGAGTACCAGTTTGGCTAATCTTTGTGTGCAAAAGTCATTTCAGTAAAAATCTCATCTGCACAGTCAGGAGTTTCGTGCTAAGTTTCCGCTTATGCTTAAGTTGGTCACGCAAATGTCACACTCACTAATAGAAGTTTTTACTTAAAACATGCTTCAGATCGCTACACTATTGGCAATGGAGTTTTTTTGCCTGCTAATTGTTTTTATATCTAAAATGTAACTAAACTTTTAAGGATTTGTTGCAAATTATTATTCTACAGTTTGCTTTACTTTTAAAAGTAAATGTTCTTTGCATCTGTGGTTCCATGTGTCTTTCCATTCATCTTTTGTGACATCACATCACGCATCATCAAAAACTCAATTTTTTATTAACAATACATTTTGTTCATAGCTTTACCTTTCCACTCTATTCATAATTTCACAGCAATGTTTTTCATGTACCTATTTTGTAAATGCATTTACTCCACCTTTGTGTGAACCCCTTTTTTTCAGCAAAATGGCTTCATTCAGAGTTTGTGGAATTGTTATAGAGTTTGTGTATTTGTGTAAATTTTGCAACCACCAACCAAGTGCATATCATTTCCTTTTTTAAAGGCAGTCTTGAGCAAACACTTGTCATTCCCAATTGCGGAAAAGTAAGCAGCAATATATCTGTCACTGCCAAAGGCTGATAAGTGTATGACTTTTGTTCATATCCTGTGTTGTCAGTGTTGTTGTGTGTAAAAATGAGTTAACCAAGTCACAGATTATCTATGCTTTCTACTAAAATCATCTTAGTATAATAATTTGTACTTGTCCAAATTGTCAAATTGAGATCCTTTTTTGAGTGGTAGGTCAGGGCGACCTCACCCTGCTGGGGTCTAACCCCAATCCTGTCTCTCCTAGAGCAAGAGGAAGGAAATCCCCATGATAGTGTGTCCTCTTGGGCACAGAGGAATGCCGGTTTGTAGGCTCTGTTGAAACAAAATGAAGAGATGAAGACTTCCTTTTTAAAAAAAAAAAAAAGAAGAAGAAGGCCGCCCACTATTTTAATGCCATTAAAAATCTGGTCTGGGTCCTGGTAGAAACTTCTATGTTTAGATCCGCGTTTGCTGTGATTTCGGTTTCAGGTGCATCAGTTTCATGTATAATTATAGTCATGATTGTTCCAGGTTTTGCTTTGAGCTCTGTCAGAACTTCCTAACTAAGCTCTTGAGGGAGTCAATCCATATGCAAAAAAACATGGGAGTCTGTCAGGAAAGCAAATACATCTGACTTTTGAAAATGGCAGTTCTAATACAGCTGTCGGGACTGTTTCCTTTGGAGGGCTGTGTCTGAATAACCAGCATGCTAGGATGAGTTGCGCTCTGTATTTTTCCATTGTCAGTGTGTTATCAGGGTGCACCTGGTATACTGATTTATTTATTTATGTTTTTCGATTTTTTTTTTTGCTATCATTGTCTTTATTATGATAGGACTCTAAATATTGACATGAGGTGACTTTGGAGAGATAGAGGGGATGGAAATCAGGAAAGGTCTACAAGTTGGCACTTGAATTTGAGAAACCTGCAGTGAAGTTGCACTGTATTTTTGTGCACTGACCACTAGGCCTGTTTTTACCAAAGTTGGGGTCACTTGGTGACTTCCAAAAATCAAATTAACTTTTTTATTTTATACACAAATACCAAAAGATTTAATTAATAGTTATTGGTTACAAAAAACTACAATGTGCAAATAAAAAGCCATCAGCCTCTAGATTTTCTTTAAATTGTTTAAATACAATTTTTTTTTATTGGATTGTGACGCCTAGGCCTGGGGTGATTAACGATGTCAGAGCGTCAGTTGCAGCAGATTGATTTTAAGGCAACTGGATACATTTTCAGCGCTCTCATACATTAAAAATATGATAGATTGTGATTTTATGTAAAGAATGATGTCTGAGTGGTGTATTTCTAAATGTAACCCATGTTGTTTGATGAGGTTAATGTTGAAATTAAACGAATGAATAAATTACTATTAAAAAAAGATGTGAGTGTTAGAGTGTTGTCAATATGATTGTGTTAATATAGGCCTATTGGTGTGTGTGTGTGCACTGTTGTGTGCAACGCTTGTATGTTTATAACCATTTCCGAGGATAGTGGGGGTCACAAGTCACTGGCATTGTTATTTTGGGAATCGTGGGCTGAAATGTTTGGGAAACCCTGCGCTAGGCTATTGTTGCAGACCATTATGTATACAAAGAGTCTGGTGGTTAATTTCAATTTTTAATCCTTAAAGGGATAATTTACCAACGATACTATTAAAAAAATATATTTTTACTTAGAACACTAAAGAGGATATTTTGAAGAATATTGGAGACTGGTAACTATTATCATAGTATTGGAAAAAGAAATACTATGGAAGTCAATGGCTACCAGTTTTCTTCAAAATATCTTCTTTTGTGTTCAACAGAAGCAAAAAGTCAAATAGGTTTTGAACAATTGTTGTAAAAATACAGAATATTAGTTTTGGGGTGCTTTAAATGTATCTTTCAAGCTTTTGAAATCAGATTTGTAATGTTAGCAAGCATTGTGGTTTCCCACCAAGGTCTGACATTTGACTAGGAAATGGAGTAGCGTTTTGAAGCCAGTGGGTAATGAGATGACAACACATTAACTGCCAGCTGTCTGTAACTGTTTGAGACTTTTAGAGGAACCAACTGAGCAGAAAGGAAAGGAGATGCTTTGGAGAGGAAGAACATGACAGTGTGGGGGGAAAAAAAAGAAGGCTGTCGGCATCCCTCCGCGAATTGGAGCACTTCCTCTTTAGGCCAAAGGACCTCATGAAACCTGGTGGCCCTGTCACGCTTTCCTTCCTTCTTGTGGGTCATGTGATTAGTTTTCGAGAATAAGCGGGTGTAAAGATGGCTGACGTGTGCTCTTGGTTTGGTAATATGGATATATTTTGTTTCAGTTTAACCAAAGGAGTGACTCAAAGGTCTTTTCTGAGGGTTACTGAGTTAATGTGGTGGAGCTCAGCTTGACGCTCACGTTTTCTTTAAGGCTAATCCCAAAGCTATTCTACAATCTATTCCCACACATCACTGTCCTCATTTAGGCATACAAGCCATGACTGATTGCTGTGGCAGCTATTTGTGATTTGCAAGATTTGGGCCTTTTATGAGTTTGTGATCCAGAAATAGCCTTAGAACAAAGCTTCAGTGCTTCCCACACATAGACTTTACTTGGGCGGCCCGCCCAGGTAAATTAACAGCTGGTCAAGTATATTTGATGGTAACACATGAATAATACTATTACTATCATTCTTTTACACTTTTTTTTTTTTGTATCCGACCAAGAAAGCCAAACATTCGCGATCGATTAGCCAGTGGAAAATCTTCTCTCGCTCTGCACGTTTCCTACTGCTGGTTCTGTGTGTGTGAGAACCATCATTGCTCACGCTTTACGTGCTCTGCAGACACACCGAGATTCACTTTTTGTACCAAAATGTGTCCGACTGTAGTGTCTAAATCTCCTAAAATGTCCGGGATTCTGGTTTTTCATTCGCTTTCTAAAGTTGCCGTTATTTGTATGCGTTTTTGCATTACCTTTTAGCCCTGAGAGAAACATTAAATGATTAATCATTTAATAAACAACTCCGATAAACTTTACTGTACCTCAGAGAGAGCTAAATATACTGGCTGCAAAAAATATTGTACACCATTAGAATCAGCTAATTGCCAACTTGCCTTATTTAAATGATCTACACTTTTTATTTTAGTAATTATTATCATTTTTAGCAATAATGTATATATTTTGCTCTTTTTTTGCTATTTGTTTTTCATTTGCTGTATTCATTAATTTAATGATGTTAATATATTGCATTATACATATCTAAAAATCTTTGGCAATAGTGTTTTTGCAGTAATATTGTCATGCCAATGAAGAGAAAGAGAGAGCTAGTAAGCACCTTTTTATCTGTCAGTGGGTGCACATGGCTCATAAATAGCATAAAAGTTAGAGAAATAGTAGATTTCTTTTATTTCAACAGCCTTTCCTTTATAACTTTAACCCCTTAAAAAGAAATGGTGTATAACAGTGTCATAATATGTATAAATATAGTTAAAAATCGAATTTTTGTTTGATTGTCGCATGTAGTTGACCATTTATGTGCTGTGGGTAAAAGGTGTGTTTCTATCAGGCTACCACCGCAAGTATATTTCAAAGGTGTGGGAAGCACTGAAGCTTGTTTAAATTTTCATTTATTTTTGGAATTATTTAAGTGTCCTTATGTTTAATGGATTTAGACTACCAAATTCTTTCAAGAAAAAAAAACTAAATAATAATAATAATAAATAAATTTATTTCAAAACATTTGAACAATTGCATGTTTGTTTAATGGACCCTTTTCATTTCTTGTATTCAGCAAGCATGCATTAACATAAATATGATTCAGCAATACAGTTCTATTTTTAACATGCATCAAATCATCATATTTGAATGATTTCTGACAGATCTTGCAACACTGAAAGCTGGGGAAAACTCTGATGTGTCATCACAAGAATAATCATTTTAAATGATTGTATTTCATAGTATCTGTTTTTAAAACTCTGTATGATAAAAGCATAAGTTGTACACACCCCAAACTAAAGTATTGTAAAAGGTTTGACAATAAAACCTGAATATTTTACCACCAATATTAAATCTAGATGTCAGGATTTATGGACGGGCTCAGACTTTGCTCTCTAATTGACAAGTTCAGACAGCATTTCTTGGCCCAAACAGCTACAATACTGTAAAAAGTCAAGTTAAGATGAGCATAATTAAGCATTTAAGTAGTTTGAAATAAACAATGCACAGAAATGCATGACATCTCTCAGTTTTGGTATCATTGTTTAGTGTTAAGGTTTAAATTTGTCATATTAAATTGCCTAAATAAATCCCATTAAATAAATAATGATAAATAGATTGAGAGAGTGGTAGATTGGTATATGAACTTTACATATATTACTCAAGTGTGCTCTACTAGTCTGAGATCTGCTTTAGAAAATGATTTGAGCAACAAGTTGATGATTCAGATTTGCTCATTTGTCTGCAGAGAGGGTCATATGTGTGTGTAAACACATCCCCGGGGTCTATATGCTGTAGTCAGTCAGACGTCAGATGCCCTGCCATGTGTTGACATTTGACACTAGAGGTTGGGCCGCGTTCTCATTGATCTCATCTCCCGTTGCTCCTTTTCCTTCCATAATCTGCCTCCCCGACTCGTTGTTTTCCAGTCTCTAAGCGGCTTACTGGTTCTAGCAATAGAAAACATGCTATTGCCTTAGTCTTAGTGACAGTGTTTTGACAGGGGATGCTTGACACCCCTGCCCTTTGAGCCAGGGTTTGTAATTGTTCTGGGCATCAGTTGCCTTGCAGATGAAGGGAAACATACTGCCTCAATGGTAATGTCAGGGTATATTTCCTCGTGCTTGCATATAAAGTCTTCTGTTCTCATTTAGACACCCAGAAATGGTGACTTTTGGTTGATTTCATGACATACAGAATTTTCAGAATGTTCCCGCTGGCCTTTTCCATTCAACGAAAGTAAGTGATGATCAAAAATAACAAAAAAATTAGGAAATAATGCGTCAGAGGTTTGATGGGTTTGGAAAATGTCTTTGTCAAGGTTTTCAGATATCTTCAGAAGCTGGAATATAAGGCATGGATCGTACACTATTAAAACTAATAGGTTATTTACTGGGCGTAAAGAATGGATAATATCCATGAAACCTTTCCATTCCGCATTTCATTCTTCATATTTCAACAAAAGTTTCCACTAAAGCAGTTTCAGTTAGCTGAAAGGGGCAGCTCTCTTTAAAAAGATGCTTGTTTCTACACTGAAAACTAATGGCTTAGCATAAAATAAATCAACTTAGTTTACTATAACAAGACAAAACCTTGATACTAGTTACTGATTTATCATATTATTTGGCTGAAAATGAACAATATTTCCCATTGACATTTTGATTGGTATCTTTCTCATGATGTGACACTTCACACTAACAGATGTGTGCTTTAGAGAAGTTCGTGTGAAATCAAAATGTACAATGTTTATTTTGCTAGTGCACTTTGTTAAACTTTAGCTAAACATATAATCTGTGCAGATTAATCCACTGGCAAAATGTCTGTTTGGGTAATATTTAATCTAAGTCTGACCATGTGTTCCCGTAGTTTGGAGTGGTGATACTTCTCTGTTGACGTCAGTTTGATGGCCACTTAATATTCTTACCATTCGTTTACTATGAGGGAACAATGTACAAAAACAAAGCCCTGCCAGCTACTCAAATAATACATCAACAAACTAAAATAAAAGTCTCTGCAACTTCCGGTTCACACAGACTTTAAGGTACAGATGTCAAGACATTGACTGGGTTTATATTAGGGAACTTTTTTGTGAAAATAAAGTTGCTTTCTTACCGTTGTCTGTATCAAGCTCAGAAAGAAATCATATCAAGATTTATATTTATTGACCTATATATCAGTTATTGGTATTAGGAAAAATTACAAACTGTTGACTCTTTTAATACTTTGATCATTTTTTTAAAGTTTTGCAGCTATTACTATTCAGTGTTTTGTATGGAAAAGAGCAGCATGAACATCCTGCCTAACTCTTCTATCTCCTCTTCTTTTTTGCTCTGGAAAAATCCGTTTTGAATTGACTTGAGGGTGAATAAATGGTGAGAGAATTTTCATTTTCTGTTTCTGTGAAACAGAAAATTGAAGCCACACTCTTTGAGAGGATGTGAGAAAAAGAACAAATGTTCACTTTGGTCAATGATTTTACATGCTTTCTCAGCAAAGCCCCCACCGACTCATCACATCAAAAGGAAACGCCTGATTGTGAAACCGTGATGTTTGTTTTCACTCGTTCTCCCTGACAACATGTAACCTGCCTGAGTTGATTGACTTGCAAATAACATGTTGGGATTCAACTGGGATTTTGATGGGGTCAGTTAAAGCTACATCATTTACCAAAACAAAAGCCTTTTTGTATCTTTTACATGGGGTCAGTGGATCTTTTCAAGTTGATTGCTGTAGCATATTAGCATTTTAAACCCTTACATGAGTGATAATCAACAGTGTCTTCTCATTCATAATCATTGCTCATAATAAGCCTTTTATGTATTAGTAGCTCAAAGTCGACACGATTACATTTCTTTTGAACCAGCTGAAAACCATTAGTGATCCAGACTGCTCAAAGTTCACCGTCTGATAGATGCTTTGTCATCGCACCTTTTTATTTCAGTCTGATGTAATGGCTCTTGTTTCTCATTCCCAAAGATGATTACACGGTTTCTTCCAGGTCTGAAAAAAGTCACGTTAAAAACAACAAAAATGGTGTTTGTTTTCAGCCCTGCTGTGGTTTGCGTTAATTACAGGCAAGAGACCAGTTTATGTAGTCATTACCACTAGTCTGTGTTGCTTTGACACAGATGTACTGCAGGCTATGAGCTGTCATGCTAAATTCACCCAAGCTTTGATAGCATGTCCCTAGCCGACTGCTAGCTGAGGTGCTAATAACATTGCTGGCTGGTTATTGGCTCAATCCTGACCAAGTTTTTTTTTCTAGTTTGGCGGATCTCTCACCTGTAGCCTTACCTGCCAACAGGGTCCTTGGTGATTCATGAAATTCAAGTCAACGTTTTCAGCTTCAGTGTATCATCTAAGGTGCTAGTGTTTTCTTGTATGTTGGCCATTGACTTGCATTTTATGAATGCCCAAGGACCATGGTTTCAGCTAAAAATCTTCTTTAATGATCTACCTAAAAATATCCTTACACTGTAGTTGATGCGAGTGAGAGGATTAAAAATAGCAGTATTTTTTTAAAGATGACTTCTTAAACGTAAAGGCATGAAAGTTGCATGTTTTGTTATGGGATGTTCTAGGATATGCATATATATTTAATTTCTGGCTTTAAGTGATTCAGTAGTTATGAGGACTCCTTTGTCTAAGTAATTGAAAAGAACGTAACATTTAATAATCCAAATGAATTAAATTGATTTAAGATACAGTGTTTTTATTTATGCTTGTAACTTATTTTATTAGTGTTTTTTTCAATTGAATTTAGCTGGTTCTTTGTTTCTTTTTAATAGTTTATAGTAGGGATTCTCAGATCAATCGGCCAGAGATCCGTATTGGCCGATAATCACATTTTATGACTCGATCGGTCGGTACTCACTAATCTGGCCGATTCCATCAACCGATCAAGTGTTATTTTACAGGTTTACAAGCAGAGGAAGATCCATTTTAGCTTCTTATGCATCAAATGTGCACTCCAAACGTTTTCTTCATTGAGACGTGTTAAATTCTTTCATCAATTGCTATGTTTCCAAATGCTATTGTTAGTCATTTTCCTTACCAAATTTTTTTATTAGTCTTATCTATTATTTTCTGTTAAGCTACTTCTGACCATGACATGTCCACACTAAATGGTAATAAGAGACATGTTTGATGGATTATATGCAACATCCTTCATTTATTCTCTTAGAAAAGAAGTGACCTCCACTCAAGTATCATAGTAAGAGGAATAATGTGCTTTATGCAATGTTAAAGTTATGTAAAGCTTGAAGCATTAGAATCGGTACTCTGTGTCGGCTCCAAAAATCCTGATCAGAGCATCCTTAATTTTTGGTGTTTAATCAATATTTAGGTTATATTTTAATTCTGGCACTTTATTTTACTTAAGTTTTTGGGATAGTTTTACCAAACATCATGAATAAAAATGTGACTCTTGTTCATAGACCTTCAGCAACATCTATAGACATACAATTGGATTGTGATCCCAAATGAACTGCAAATTGGTTTTACGAGACAAAGTGCTTGCACAAAATGACAGTTAATAATAATGCTATTGACATATATTGTAGTTCCTTATTCTTATAATTTATAAACCTATTTCTAATTTATATTTAATAAATATTATTATGTTATAAGGGAAAGGTCAATGAGTTTTGAGTAGCCAAATCAATGACCAATGCTAACACCAAAGTGACTGAAATAAGGCGGATATACTGTATACATAAAAAAATTGAATTCAACTTTAACTTAAACCCTTGTTTTCGCACAGAAATGGCTAAATATACATAAAATACACACAAGAAAACATGAAATGTTGCTGACCAAGTATTGGCTCATTAATCAGTTGATTAATGATAAAAAGCTTCGAAGTTTTAGCATCTGTGCTTCAGTTTTCCTCAACTATCTTTGAAGCCCTGAAGTTTTCTAGAAATGCTTTAAGGTGGCCTAAATGTTTAAACGGACATCAAAATGTGTGTTACGTTTGTGTATTACCGCATACTGAGAGAAGAGACTCCTACTGCAAAACCTGCAAAAGCTTCAAGAGTTTGTTTTATTTATGGCATCGTAGTGAAAAAATTGTGCTCAAAGGAAAGAAGAATAAAAAGCCAACACTGATGGGTTTTGTCTGGGCGCTCGCATCTCTAGGGACATGGGAAACACTTCACCACACAAAAACCCAGCTTATAGGATTGCAGGGACTCTTAATCACAGTGGATATCAACAGTTTTTTCTGTATTTATGTTGCTTATGAAGGTTTAGGAGGACAGCAGAGGTCAGGCTTTGGGGTTTCTGTGTTTATGGGGTTACGGGTCGTGGTAGAGACCCCATAGAGCCATGTGTACACAACCTCATTAAAGTAATGGATTGTGGGAAATGTAAAATGCGGTTAGTGAGGAGATGAAGGGCTACCCATGTTGGAGGCTGGTTTAATAGAGTGTTCATACAGTGGAGTTCTCCATTAACTACAACCCTTTTAAAAAGAGTAAATTAAAACATTCGAGTCATAGAGACGTGATGGTGTTGGGCAAGTGTGTAGAAGTAGCAGAATAAATTTCATCATTATATCGTTACATCTATCATTATCTCGATCTCATTTTATCTATCGTTATATTTATGTATCGTTATATATCTAGCTATCATTATATTGATCTATTGTTATCTATCGTTATATTTATTGTTATACTGTTATATCTATCATTAAAAATTGCTGTATTTATCATTATATATATTGTTATATCTATTCATCTATCGTTATATTGTTATATCTATCATTTTATCTGTCGTTATATTTATGTATCGTTATCTATCTAGCTATCATTATAGTGATCTATTGTTATATCTGTCGCTATATCTGTTGTTATACTGTTATATCTATCGTTATATTGTTATATTTATCGTTTTATCATTATATCTATTATTTAATAATTATATCGTTATATCTATACATCTAGCGTTATTTTGTTCTATCTATCATTATATCTATCTTTATATCGTTATATCTATCATTATGTCTATCGTTATATCATTATATCTATTGTTATATCTATCTATAGTTATATTATATCTATTGTTATATATCTATCGTTATATCATTATATCTATCGTTATATCATTATATCTATTGTTATATCTATCTATTGTTATATTATATCTATTGTTATATATCTATCGTTATATCATTATATCTATCGTTATATCATTATATCTATCGTTATATAATTATATCTATCGTTATATCATTATCTATTGTTATATCTATCTATTGTTATATAATATCTATTGTTATATATCTATCGTTATATTATTATATCTATCGTTATGTTATTATATCTATTGTTATGTCTATCTATTGTTATATTATATCTATTGTTATATATCTATCGTTATATCATTATATCTATCGTTATATCATTATATCTATTGTTATATCTATCTATTGTTATATCATATCTATTGTTATTTTTTCTATCATTATATGTATACATATATCGTTTTATCATTATGTCCGTCTGTCCATCCGTCTGCTGTGTCTGTTTGTCTGTCTGTCTGCCAGCCTGCCTGGCTATCCATCCATCCATCCATCCATCCGTCCATCCATCCATCGTTATATCCATCCATCGTTAAATTTATATATATATATATATATATATATATATATATATATATATATATATATATATATATATATATATATATAAATTAATAATTATAATAATACCAATTTGACATTTTATTTATTTAGATTATATAGAAATTTAAGATAATATAATTTAATATAAATTCATTTGTTCTACAGTGCTGTTGATTTCCTGCTTCCAATTAGCTAATGAACATTCTAAGGTAAACACACAGATAAAGTAGCTCCAGGCTGGTCTTGAACAGATGATTTCAGTTATTCAAAGCATACAAGCATAAATCCACTAAATAAAAAAGCTTTTAATGAGAAGTGTAAGAAACTACTCCCATTCACAGGAGTGGTTTGAGGACACAAACCTGACAATGTCTTTGAATACAGAATCTGACCCATGTCTTTAGGTCTGGTAATTATAGTACAAATACAATAATTGACTCCAGTTCATTGAATTATTAGGGAATAATGCACGCACAAGGTATTAAGTGTACATTATGTTCTAGTAATTCAACAGCCTGTCATTTATTCCATACTTGATTGTGTTAAGTAAATGGTTGATATTGAGCCTTGGTTTATTAGTTCATAGCAGCAGTTGATTATACTGTAGATTAGTATTGTAGATTTGATATTTGGTTAATCCAGTCTGCTCCTCTGATTTGTAGATGTCAGCTCAGATCAGTTGTTGTTGTGTGCATCTCTCCAAATAGACGTCCTTAACCAGCTCTGTGGATTTTAAATTAATCCCAGCATCTTCAGATGGACTCTGTGTTCAGTGCACTACTGCGGAGCTCTCATGTTATCATCCCATTCATGTGTATATGAGCCCCTGTGTTTACGCATTTGCACATCTTTTGAACGCCAAGCTCTTTTATGTTTTAAGATGCTTTTATTTATTTATTTATTTATTTATTTATTTATTTATTTATTTATTTATTTCCAGCTCCAATGAGTAGAACACTCATCTCATCTCTCAGGGGACATACATTTGCATCCGAATCTGTGCTTATTTGTACGATTTTAGGGATGTCCATTTCAACAAATTCCCGTGATTGATCGTTGCTCAAATGGAAAAATAAGGTTTTAAACATTTATGATACATACAAGATGTGTCTACTTCAATTCAGCATCGCTGGACTGTCAGAATGTGCAAATGACACTCTAAACTCTAAATTAAAGTCAAGTAGAAATAAAAAAGGAATAGTATAATAGAGAAAGATAAACAGTTTACTATTCCATCCTTGTGTATGTCAATCATGTTTTTTGTTACTTCAAGTGTGTTGTTTCCTTCCCAGATTGCATATTAAGTCAAAATATAGAGAATGCGAATGGGCAACATTTACTTAATGAATTTTCATGACAAATTAAAGGCTTATGCCATTTAGTTATTAGTGCACTTTATTGATCTTTAGGCATCTCAGATGGCAAAAATATATATATATTACATTTCTGTTGCATTTATGAAGTAATATACCAGTGGAGGTAGATATTAGTTGAGGTGAGACAAAGAGATGCATATTTTTTTCATGCATCTGTCAGTTTTGAGATTTTTTTGGCTGTTTATTTAGTCTAATGTAACAAAAACATCGCACATACACCTTTCTGTGTGTGTGTGTGTGTGTTTTGTTTGTTTTTTTTACAAAACATTTTTAAAGGCACTTAAGATGCTTTAATTTCATCAGCACTTCCACCAGACTTTACATTTTATTCAAATGTATATTTGCAATTGTCAGTGTAATCAATCACCTGGTGAAGTATGAGTTATGATGACTATGCGATTAAAAAGTACAAAGTAGCTTTGAGCTCCGAATGAATTTTTTCCCATTGTTGACCTGCAGTGTCTTGCCATCAATAAAGGTATATCCAGCACAAGCACATTGAAAATACGTACATCAGGCTACATCTTTGCGAAATGTACAATACCTTTGCTCTGGTTACGTTTCATTGCTCATTTCAGATGACAAATCCATTAGAGGGTGGTGTCTACATTTTCAAGTGAACTCCCGAGGAAACTGACCATGCCACACTCTCTAAAATAAAGGTACAAGAGCTGTCATATAGGTACATATTAGTACCTAAAAAGTACAAAAGTGTTCCTCCTAAAATGTTAAGCTAATAATACATACCTTTGAGGTACCAATATGAACTCTTTAATACAAATATGTACTTTTTGTAAAGGTACCACCCCATTGACAGCTCTCGTACCTTTATTTCTGAGAGTGCAGAATAGTCATCCATATGGAGATAAATGGGTAAAACAAACATATATGATTACAAATCATAAACACTTTAAGCTGTTTTGTGATATTTATTTTGTATCATGTAAAGAACTGCACAAAAAAATACTTCATTTGTTGAAAATATGTCCCTGTGAATATCATTAGTGTGGTAAGGAACAGAATTTGTTGATGTCATACTGCCCCGTAGCATTCATTTTACCTAGAACCTTCAGTTTCACAAAAATGTAGGCCAAAACACTCATTTTGGTGAGTTTATGTTGGGTATATTGAGTTCAAATATTATTAGCAATTAACTGACCATCGATTAATTATTGGCATCCCTAGTACGATGGCGTTTAGCTTCTCTTGTGGAAACACGAGTTGACTTTTCTCCAGAGTAACATGTTGAGACTCCAGTGGGAGGTCGTAGCGCTTCTCTCCACGCTCCTCAGAATAGCAAAGCCAACCACCCCTGCAGATCCCAGCAGTCTGTTCATCTCCAAGAAAAGAAAAGCGCCAGGCACCAGTAGACACGAGCAATCCCGACAGGCCCACTGTCTTCCCTCTGCTGTCCTCCTATATCCATTTACACTGCAATCTACTCAATCACACGCTCTGATATGAACAGTTTTCCCCAGCTTTATTTATTCAAACAGAACACAATTACAGTTTAATTATCCGTCTTCCTGGGGACCATAAATGTAATTGATTTGGACCAGCATTTTTACCATAATTAGCTTAATGATTGCCTTTATTGCCGCATGTTTGTTTGCTAAAGCTGACGCAACACTATTTGTGAAGGGATTTCCTCTTGGGTGTGGATTTTTATAGATGTCCCGGAGCTTAATAATCATTAAAACTGGAGGGAACTCTTTTAAATTTTCCTCCCCTTGTCCAATAATTGGGTCCTTTTTAACACTTGTTGTTAATTAACCTTGGGTCTTTTTATACGGTGGCCGAGAGAGCTTAACACGCTGCAATTTAAGAAAGTGCATGCAATTACACAAAACACCATCAAATAAAGAAACAATCTTTATCAATTTAACAGCAAACGGACCCTGCTGAGATATGGATGTGTTATTGTGGCGTGACTGTTGCTCAGTGAAGCGATTGGTGGTCTTTGAAAGGTGAGTTGTTTTTTCGTTTATTTTAATATCCTGATTACATGACATAATAACACATATCTATGATAATAACACATCGATATCTCAACAGGGTCTGTCATGTTTTTGGGTCCCCTAGAAACATTTTCGTTGTGTTACGTGCATATTTGCAAATTTTCTGAGCGTTTCTTCAGTTGTTTGCGTTGTGACCAATTTGCTGAGCGTTTCTTCAGTTGTTTGTGTTGTGACCAATTTGCTGCGCGTTTCTTCAGTTGTTTGTGTTGTGACCAATTTGCTGAGCGTTTCTTCAGTTGTTTGTGTTGTGACCAATTTGCTGAGCGTTTCTTCAGTTGTTTGTGTTGTAACCAATTTGCTGAGCGTTTCTTCAGTTGTTTGTGTTGTGACCAATTTGCTGAGCGTTTCTTCAGTTGTTTGTGTTGTGACCAATTTGCTGAGCGTTTCTTCAGTTGTTTGTGTTGTGACCAATTTGCTGAGCGTTTCTTCAGTTGTTTGTGTTGTGACCAATTTGCTGAGCGTTTCTTCAGTTGTTTGTGTTGTGACCAATTTGCTGAGCGTTTCTTCAGTTGTTTGTGTTGTGACCAATTTGCAAAACATTTGCTGTCAAATTGACGAAGATCGTTTCTTTATTTGCTGGTGTTTTTGTAATTGCATGTGCTTTCTTAAACTGCAGCGCGTTAAGATCTCTAAAACTTGAACCTTTAAACCAAACTTTTTTTTTAATTGTTATTGACTGAAATACCGATACCGATTTTATCACCCAGCCGTAGACGATACTTTTGTTTTTCTTGTCATTAAGCTAAGCGTTGGGCGTCATTCACAAAGATAACATTCTTACAAACCGTGAACAAATTAATAAATAGGAAAAAGAAAAATATAGTTTGATGGAGAAAAAAGTGAGTTTTATTTATTAATCTTTATTATAATTTCTATAATAAGAGATTCACATTCATCATTTTGGATAAAATTGAAATCACTTCAAATTATTACTCTCAAAATGTCACAAGCAAACAATTAAAATCTAAAAAATGTTTATGGCTTTACCCCAGTATATCAGGTGGTCTGCGCTTGTGGCCATAATCTGTTGCGTTTTGTTTTACTTTATTGCTTTTGGCCCTTTGAGTCAATTCGTCTGTCAGACGCTATGTCTCCAAATCGAGACACTGTTACAGTTCACTACTATCTATTTTTTTTTTTCTTCTTCTTGGAACAGGCAGGCTGGTTGGAATTAAAGTTCAATCCACTTCGTCTGCCTTGGACAGTATCTTTCATCATCTTGCACAGTGGGTGTTCACTTAATCAAAGCACAGAAATGCCACTGCTGAATGTCACTCTTCTAAAATGGGATGGATTTTTCATGTAATTTGAGATGAGGGGGCGGGGTTTTGAGACGGCTGAAGCCTGGGAGCTCATCTGTTTAGTGGGTGTGGCCGATTTGCTGGTACGTAGTATGGGTGTGATCTATCCAGATATGAAATGTGGGTGTGGTCTATATTATGAAAAGTGAGCGTCATCATAGTTTAAGTCGGTGAGGTCTGCTTTAAGATTGTAAGTCTTCATATTTGCTGCAGTGATGTGATGATTTATGAAGGCTTTAGTCAGGCTGTGCTGCCTTTCTGAGCCATTGCCGTTCATGTGCTGATGGTTTAGGCAGTTAACACAGTTGCTCTAGAGAGGAAACTAATGCTCATACTGAGAGTAAAGTGGCGTATTTATAATCCTCTGTCCAATGTTTGATTCCACTACAAGCTCTTAGATGTCTGACAGATGTCTTAAACTGTGCCTAGGGAGTCAATGATACAAGTCAGCTAAAATGCAGATGAAATTTTAATAAACAGCTCAAAGCTTGTTTGGATTTTTGCAGAGACTTCAAGGGATTGTTCTTGGAGAAGTTAATATTCTGTCTGACGTCTTCTACTGTACATTCTTATATTCTGTAGGGCTATTTGTATAATTGGAGAGAGATGTTTAACAATGTTTAAACTGATCCTTCATCGTGCTGAAAGGGCTTCAAAGGCACTGTTGACACTCTGTATTAAGACGTGCTTTGGTCGATCAGATCAAAAGTAGACAAAAGGAGATGATGAAAAAAGGATTACAGACAGCAGCAGCTTTCATTTCTGCTCTAATAGCCACATAGAGCTATGCCAGAATGTGGAGTGTATATGTTGGAAATTCGGCCTTTCAAACCAAACTTACAAAGTTTTAAACCTGTTTGTCTTGTAATGTTTAGAAAATGGACAATAGGTTAAGGATAGGGGGTTTGCTGTAGGTTGCAGACTATTTTAATGTACACTACCTGACAAAAGTCTTGTCGTCGATCACAGTTGTAAGAGCAACAAATAATAACTTGAAAAATCTTTGGTTTGTGGTTATGTTCAGTATGGGGGTGTGCGAGAGATCTGCAGAGTGGATGGCAACATCAACAGCCTGAGGTATCTAGACATTTGTGCTGCCCATTACATTACAAACCACAGGAGAGGGCAAACTCTTCAGTGAGATAGCTCTCCTTCTCATACTTCAGCCTCCACATCAAAGTTCCTAAGTGCAAAAAATGGTCAAGGTGTTCCAGGATTGGCCAGCCCAGTCACAAGATATGAACAGTATTGAGCATGTCTGGAGTAAGATTAATGAGGCATTGAAGATGAATCCAAAGAATCTTGATGAACTCTGGGAGTCCTGCTAGATAGCTTTCTTTGCCATTCCAGATGACTTTATTAATAAGTTAATTGAGACAATGCAGAGATGTATGGATGTAGTCCTCCAAGCTCATGGGAGTCATACACATTATTAATTATTTTTTTATTCCACCATGACTTTGTATTCAATACTGTACGTTATTTCTGTTAAGTGACAAGACATTTGTCAAAGCAAAGTCAGACCCTACTGTCCTAATTACAAATAAAGGCATGATCGTGTTTAATTTTGGTAAATTTAGCGTAATATAGAGGCCTTTGCCTTTCATATAAGCCCCTTCTGAAACCAAATGATCAATTAGAAGTCAAGTCATTATTTGTTGTTCCTAAAACTTGGATAGATGATGAGACTTGTCAAGTAGTGTATATCTGTCACTGATATTTGGAAATTTTATTTATTTGCTTTTTTATTTTACAGGGACAGTACACTTGCCATTGTTATACAAAGATAACCGATGTTGCGTACAGAGGGCATATAGCATAAAGCTAATTTGCAGCCTTCGTCCCTGGTTAGGTTTTACATTAAAAAATAAAAAAACAATCAAGAATAAAACACAATACAACAAACATGTACAATATATACAGAGCCACAAACATGAAATGCAAGTCAATCTGCATGAAGAGAAATGTAAACTTGACCAACCTGAAAGCATAATACTTAATGCTTACATTGCTGTAAAGATTTCAACCATTCTTTCAGCTTTACAGAAAAAACTGGGAGTTCTGATTGTAACTTTAAATGAACATGCATGGCATTCCATATATGTGAACCTTTTACTGAAAAGGATGACCCACAGCGGCTCTGCATCTGCGGATTCTACAATTCCCACTTACTGCCCCTCTAGTCTTCGTCCCATCACTGCTGAATTTTTGCACCAACTCAGACTACTTTAGGGGCAAGATCATGTATACACTTAAACATGGTTTTTAAAAACATAAGTAAAAAAATTAAGAGTAAATGGGTTTGAAACATTTTAGACTTTGTTTAAAGATAGTGAAATGCACCATATGAAGGTCGTTTAGTCGGTGGTCGAACTTTTAAAAAGTTGTTCAGTTGTTTTGTTTGAATAAAAACCTATATATTGCTTCTGTATTCGAACTACTACCTGCCATTAAAACTTTGTGCAACTTGACCATTTCAGTGTATCATAACTTTTGTCTATCATATAAATTTTATAGTGGTGTTTTTTTAATTTCATTTTCATTTAAACTCAACAGCCTCTGCAGAAGTTTCTGGAAATTTGTATTGTGTGCAGAGCAGCTTGAACATTTTGTTAAATGTCTCCTTTTGTGTTTCAAAAAAGAAAGACAGTCATGCAAGTTAGAAAGCGACATTAAAGAGTAAAACGGTGACAAAATGATCATTTTGTGATGGAATTAAATAGAGAAGTGTTGTGTAAATCGCAAGCTAATGCATCGAACCCTCCATTAGCCGAGCATTTCATTTGAAACTTAAAGAGACTAATTTAAGAGCTCACATTAAAAACTCATTAATGTCTCTTTCTCATATCCATAAGCATGTAAACATGCCACACACACAACATCTTGCATCATTTGTGTTGCTGTTCTCATGATAGCTGTGTTTTGTAGAGCGTGCCAGTCCTCCAGGATCATATCACTTACCTAGTTCATCTCATTCTGAGTGGATTCAGGTTTCAGAGCTCCAGATCCAAGAGAGCAGATGAGTGATCAGTGCTCACCAGAGCTTTCTTATGAAGAAAAAAAAAAAAAACTCCCAATGTTGGCAGTGAATCAGCGCGCGTCTCATGTGCGGTCATGTCCCGCTGGATGACATCACCTGCGGGAGTCGTGCAGGCACACGCTCGGCTATGTTTGGCATTCTGCTCACACACATGCATGCCCACGTATGGCAGAAAGATTAAAGGCAAAGCAGTGCCTGTGTTCCCTGTTTATTCGCCATCATGTATTGAGTGTGTGTGTCGTTGTCCTCTTCTGGTGTCGCCCGTCTTCTTTGGGTCAGTGTGTTAGACAGGCTGGACTGCTGCCAGGGGCTGTTGGGGAGGTAGAGACTCGTAGGTCTGCTCTTGTAGTCTGGAATGGGAAAAATAAACACTATAACCGCTAACTCCAACATATTCTTGTTATCGGAGACTTGCAGACTGTTTTGTTCTTGTAAAGGATTTTTAGAGGAAGGCAGCGCAATGAAAATAATATTTTATAACCAGGGCTTTTTAGTATGTGTGTACATATTAGGGGAATAAAATTTCGTAAATTATTTTATGCAATATTTTATGCAATATTTTATGTGCAGCAAGGGCCGTTATAAAATTGTGACCATATGATAACCTTGGATAAAAATATCACTGTTTGACTGTATTGTGATTTCTGCTTTTTAAATATCTGGGGGGAAAAAACTAAAGATTTTTTCCCTCTTTGAACACAAAATATTTTATTTTGAGAAACATTTAAAATATTTTGGAACCGTAAACTTGTCAGGCTAAATAATTAAAATGAATTAACATTTTTTCAATGTTTTCATTAGTTTCAAAAACACAGATTTCTTCACAATTTAAAATGGCATCTTTGGATATGTTTTCTGCTTAAGATACTGTTGTCATAAAAATAAAAAATGTAAAAAAGAATGGTACAGCAGAAAATTTTGCCGGTTTAAAAAACCTTGACTTTTCCAAACCGCGGTATACCTCGTCCCATGCCTAGTGCAGTATTTTATTAATAAATGATTTAGCATTTTTTTCCATTTATTTCCATTTATTTTTGCAGATTATTATTATTATTATTATTATTATTATTATTATTATTATTATTATTATTATTATTGTTATTATTATTATTATTATTATTATTATTATTATTATTATTGTTATTATTATTATTTTGCATAAAATAAAAAGTGCCATGTTTCATATTTATATACGTTTTTAGACAACAGAATACTAATGTATTTATTTTACTTCAAAAAAATTCTGAGTTTCAAAATTTGAAGATTTCAGAAATCAACCTTATTACCCTGATTATTCACTAAAAAGTTTTTCTGACAATAAAGAAAAAAATGCCAATAAATGGCAATCTTTCGTTAGAAATTTGGTATAAATGTCATCAAGCTTTTATAGAATAAAACAAATATTAACTTTTAGCCAAAGACATACCTAATAAATCCAGATATTACAGAAAAACAGAGAATCTTCTAGTGGTTTCAATGTTTTCCAAAGATATTTAAGTGCAAAATATTGCTTCAATTGTATTTATAAACTATACGTTCTATACCATTTGTATACTATATAATAAAAAGACTTTTAACCCTTTAACTACCCCACCAAGAAAAAAGTTTGGATTGCATTTCTTAACTCCTAATGTCGCTAGTTAACACACTCAATGCATTCTTTTTCTACACATCCTATAATTTCAAAATATCAACTTCTATCAAATGGTTGATAAGTTGGTTTATGGTAAAAGTACTGGAAATAATACATATGAAAATCTGAAAATAAGACTAATTTATTTAAAAACAATCAAAATAAAACATTTTTGAATACTAAATTGTCTTTTTTTTTATTTAAGTATGCCATAAAATATCTTTTTCTTTCTCTTTTTTACAATAAAACCAAAATCAGGTGTAGTAGTGCAACAGGATGTTTGTTCAATTTTATTTATTTATTTATTTTATTTTTTTTGCAAACCAATAATGCTGTGCTTGTAAACCATTATTTAAAACAGTCCTTTTTAAAATGACTTCAACAGTCATTATTTAAAACAGTCAAAACATGGTCAACCATTAGGTAGAGGGACAGTTAAAGGGTTAAAATGATAATAAATTGTGTAATATGATTTATAATTACTTTTTATTAAAGTAAAGATGAAATAAAATAAACAATTCCGATTACTCATTCACTTTTTATACAACGGAAAAGTAACAAAAATGCTTTTTCAATACAAAGTTCAGCAAGCATTTAACGCAATAAGGTAAAACTAAACTAATGTTGTTATTGCTCTCAGAAACCCTGACTGAAACTGTAAGTGGACTTCACGGAAAACAAACGCTCTACTCTGAGGCATAACCCTTTTAAAGCGCAATCTTACACAGTGGCCAACTCTGTTTTCCTGTTAATGCTCCTCTAAAAATCCTCCAAGCCCAGAGTGCAGATGAACCATAAAAGCTGCTGGTTGATTGCAGATGCATTATCTGATGTGCGCGTTTTGGACATCACACATCGGTGTCTGCACGTTGCCTTATAAAGACACGGGACAGCGGTTGCATGGAGCCGCCCCTTGATTTCGGAGAGAGGCGCAGCTTGTGGTTTATTAGGCGCAGTATCTGGTTTCCGTCGCTGCAGGGAGGCCTGGGAGATGGAAGGGCCTGATGCCTAATCACAACCAGCAAGAGCTTCCTGGCTCCCCTCGTCCACGTCAAAAAAAAAAAAAAAAACGTGCAGTGCAACTTCTCCTGTCAGGCTCAGATGAAACCCTTAAATCGACCTCAGACCAGCTGCTGCTCTGCTGATTGACTGTGTGTGTGTGTGTGTTTAGGTTTTTACGCCAAACCACTACCTTCTCTTTAGTTCTCCTGCATGTGGATGTCAGGAGTGTATTTGAGGCATCTGGAGACCCCATGCTTTTGGTTAGGGGCTTAAAGAAGGGGGCGGTAATGTAATGCGCAAGTTTTTCAGCACTAAATTCTGAGCTGTTGCATGCTTGTGTATGGACTCCATGAATAATCCTGTCTCTTGGAGCGTTTGTGTGTAATAAGGAGCTTGAAGTTGATGCATACATGCAATGCTGTATATGGATGATACCAGGATTCTTGCAGTCCAGGTTTATCTCGCAATTCTGCCTTTTATTTCTCAGAATACTTCTGAATACTTTTTTTCCTTAAATTATTAACTTTTTCTCTCAGAATTGTAAGTTTGTGATTGAGAGATATAAACTCAGAACTGCATGTGTGTATTATACAAAAGTAAATCAGAATTGTGAGACATTGCAATTACGTTTTTTTTATTTTTTACTTTTTATTTAAGTTTCAAACTTAAAATAGGTGATCCTCGACCACAAAAACAAGTTTTATGTACCACGTGTATTTAAAAATCCAAGTCAAAATGATAGGGTTTTTATATTATGAGGAAAAAAAACGTTCGTAATCTTCCATGAAAACATTTAGTAATTTTTTTTTACTTTAGATATATCAAAATACAATTTTTTGCTAATATTTCCATTGTTAAAAACTTAAAGATCCCCTATTATGCATTTAAATGGGTCATATTTTGGTTTTGGTGGTCTCCAACAACAGTCTAATATGCATGCAAGGTCAAAAAACACTTTCATTGTCTTATAATATGCATTTATTTTTAACTAATTATCCCAATGACTCCCATATGATTCGTTCAGCGATTCATTTGTTCCCAAACCCCTCCTTAGCGCGATGCTCATCTGCTCTGATTGGACCGATGACCCAGTCTGTTGTGATAGGTCAACTGCGTTCAGTGAGAGACAGAGATATGCCCACCATGGCTTATCAACAATTTTGTAGTAGTGCAGAGTGCATGTGTGAGCCCAATGCAGGAGTGCATTAAAACAAAACACCAGCATATTGATTGAGATGAAACCTATAATAACTCCAATTTATTTTGGTCATTCTTCAGCATCTCAACCATAAAAATGAATTAATAATTATTCAAATCGATTGACAGACCTAATTAGTGCACATGACAATTAAAAATAGATAATGCATCTTTATGTCCCTCTCTTTTATTCTTGAATAATTTACGAAACAATCATTAACGGCTGTATCGGTAAGAATGCAGAAAAAACTGCAGCCCTATTGGAGGGTTATTTCAGTGTTCTCTAATAGCTACTCAGCTTTACTGTTGATGCCCAGACTTGTTAGTCATGAGCGCGGGCTTGCTGATGACTGCATGCAAGTCAGCTGTGGCAGCACATCTTCAGGCCTTCTATCTAGGGTGAGTGTAAAACATCTGAATGAAGACATCTTCCCTCTAGAGAGCATGCAGAGACATGAACGCTCCCAGAGCTGATGATAAAGTGCAGATATTCTGTTACTGGCTTTGCTGTATGCTGTTTTAGCATTGTAAAATCTGGCAAATTGTTACAAGGGATGGAAATCAGCTGTTTTGGCCACTTGATATGCTCATACTTTGGTAAATTGTTCACTTTATTTAGGCCTAAATGTCAATTGGAGACTTTTTTTTTTTGGTTTTTAAATATAAAAGCAGTTTTTCTTCTTGTTCTAGATCTGGAAATTCATGTTGGATATCTTTTCTCTTTTGCACTTGAGAAAAATTTTCTAAATAGTTTCTAAAATTAATAGTTTAAGGAACTTTTGCACTACAGAAACTGGGTTTTTAGTTGTAGGAACACCCATTGAATGAACTAAAGTAGCACCTACTTTAGATTAGAAGCTTACGCCACTTTGGAGGTCCTATGAGTGGTGTGAATGCAAACAGGAGAAAATGTAGTTTTTAGGTGACCATCCTATTTGTTAGTTCCTGTGACTAATTATTCCAAATCCCCTAATGTGGAAGCAAATGTAGAGCTTTCCTGGAAGGGTGTACATCTCTCAGGTTTTGATCAAATATGTTTAGGGATAGTGGTAAAAATTTCTCAGGTTTTGAAATATTATATTAACTCTGCTGCAGTTTTAAATCCCTCGTTACCACTGAGCAGTAACCAATTCATTATTTCAGTTCTAGACAAATGGCAAATTCGTGTTAATACAGAGAGGGTTGTGCTTTCCATTTTGACATGAACAACCTTTTAAACAATGGAGATGCAGCAGATCCTTATCTTGTTATGTGGCTGTCTGTCACAAGAAGACAAACGTTATTTGAGCTTTGTTTCAGCATTGCATATCGGTGTTCAACGTCATTGTATTATTACGGTCTTGTGTTTTGGTTGTGTATTTAAAAATGGCATTTCCTGTGTTGTCATCCCTTGTTTTGTTTCATGCGCTGGTGATGATTGTCTGTTAACCAATAGTATTCTGCAGTGGGTCTAGCTCCTGCCTTTTCATACCATACTGGTGTTGTGAATTGGTCCCAAAAAGTAGTATGATTCGGTTTGCTCTTTTGCTACTTCTGACAGTGGGTAAAATAAATGTCTACAGTACTGAACCATATCGATCAGTGGAAACGGGCTATTAGTAGCAATTTTAAAGACTCATCACAGTCATTAGGTGAGTTATCTCGGTGATAAAAGTATATTGCTCTCTTCGCTTCCACACTGTTAAAAATGCTGGGTTCATCACAATTCCTTCATGTTGTCCTAACGTAATTGTTTTTACAACTCTAAGTGGAATGAACATAAAACAATTAAGTTGTCCCCAAAAAATCTCAAGAATTGTGGTGTTTCAGCTGATTTTAAGTTGTTTGAAAATGCAAAAAATATATATATTTTTTGATTGCATGAGGAATGAGGAGTAAGTCAGAACCTTTTTATTGTGCAAAAGATTCTTCACAGTGGAAAACATTTAAATATTAAATTATTCAAAGTTGCAGTCATGACATAAAGAACCTTTCAGTGAACAGTTCCTAAAACTCCATCTTTTTATTGTAAAGAGCATTTTAATAACCTGACTAACCTTTTGTTACTCATAAATGCTTCCCCTTTTACATCGATGTGAAAGCCCCCTTTAGGAACTTTATTTTTAAAGAGTACACAGAATTTTGCTTTGAAATAAAAACAATGGCATGCAAAACAAAGAAATATATGTGCAAATCTGTTTTATAGATTTCACATTAGATTAGTCAGCCCCAAAGCTAAAATTGGTGCTATTCTACCAAAATGATTTAAGATCATGGTGCGAAAATGAGCACAGGCCAATGAATGTGTTTAGAGGGGGAAAAAACCTTAAAGGGATAGTTCACCCAAAAATGAAAGTTTACTCACTATTTACTTTCCCTCAAAAGGGTTCCAAACCTTTATGAGTTTCTTTATTCTGTTGAACACAAAGGAAAATATTTTGAAGAAAGCTGGAAATCTATAACCATTGACTTCCATAGTAGATAAAACAAATACTATGAAAATCAAAGGTTACAGGTTTTCAGCTTTCTTCATAATAACTTCGGCCAGAATGGCAAGTACCGATCGAGTCATGAAATGTGATTATCGGCTGAAACCGATCTTTGGCCGATCAATCGAAGCATTAATAATAATAATAATAATAATAATAATAATAATAATAATAATAATAATAATAAATATTTTACCACCAGATCATCACGTTACATGATTTCTAAAGAATGATAGTGAAATTTTTTGCCATCGATAATTAAAAAATATATTTTTAAAACTAAAGTAAACTATAAACTAAAGTTGTTTTAAACCGTAGTATTTCACAATTACTATATGATGTATATAATTAAATATTTATTAAATGAAATATTAATAAATGTATATTATTTATATATTAAATAAATAAAAATATATGTTAAATAAAATGCAGCTTGGAAAATGAACATGACGTTATTTAAAACGTGTTATTACTGATCAGAATTTTTTCGACTGTGGTATATTTGCATTCAAAGAGCATGTAAGATTTGTTTAATAATTATAAGTATTTATTTTCATTTTTATTTTTAACAGTCAGTGGGTCTTATTCTTTTATCCTTTGTGTCCAACAGAATCAAGAAAGTCAAACAGGTTTGGAGCAAGTAAAGGATGACAGAGTTTTTACTTTTGGGTGAACCATCCCATTTATATGTTACATAATCACACTCTTACGTTAATAAACATAACTGTTTAATTAAACCCTTTTTAAAAATGCAGAAATCTATACACATTAGCCTTATTTTCATTAAGAATGGAGCAAAATGATCATTTTCAAAGAGCTCTGTATCTAAATGTTTCACAGTCGAGCTCCTTCCAGTTCAAGCACTCCTTATTTGCATTGATGTTATTTCTGGTGTGACGGAAAAACAGCCAGAACATTCCCAAGTATTTCACTGCTTCCTCAGGCAGGCCAGAACCGACAACGCCCAGGCTCACGTTTGGGGGGGATCCCCCTGGAGGGTCTCACTGAATCACTCGTCCCAGCTCGGGACAAAAGAGATGCGTCTCTCTGCTCTGCTCTACATTCCAACGTTGAGTTACACACAGCACAAATCCGTTCCCTCAGCTCTTCCTCTTCACGGGCAACAGGGAGCGTTTGATATAAGATAGCGAGCCGGCCAGGCGACCTGTGTAAACAACTGCATTCCTCATGCAATGGACAAATGCAGCTTTGCAGGCATTGTCCCGCCCTGCTTTGATTTAACTGTGCTGCAGGAAGTGCTTGCATAGCGCTGGATTGGAGAGCGACTGCAATCAGCTGAATCTGGACTGTGTCTTGTTAGCTGTCAGTCTCCGTACTGCTTTCTTGTCTTTTTATGCTCCTTTACTTTTCTCCAGGAATGGGTTTTGTGCAGCAAAGCATCATTAGCTTGTTTGTCTGTGCTTTGTGTGACTTTCTTGTGTGGGAGTGTTTTTTTTCTTCTGCTGTGTGGCTGAGATGTATATCAGAAACGCATTTCATAATGAAGTGTGGATAGTGTGCTAATGCCTTGGTTTTTTTTTGAAACCGATTCGGAGGTTGAAAGAGATCAAACTCATGTTTTTTTTTTTAATTCTGCTTGTTATGAAGAAGTTTTTCGAGTTGCACACGCTGATGGGTTATGGATCTTATGAAATGCCAGAGGAATGTTGCTGATATTCAATTAGGATGGGTGGGAACAAAAAAAAAAAAACTTTTGGTCTTAATTTGTCTTGATTTTACCAGCCTTTTGATGATATTTATAATGCTTATAATAAATAAATAAATAAACATAAAATCATGCATTTCACCAACATGTTATTAAGAAGTACAAATGTTTTCTGCATTTATAATAATAATATTAATAGTAATAAAATTAATAACATTATTAATAATAGTAAATACAATGGTTGCACTTGCAACAAAAAGACCATCACTCACGCGAGTCACGCCAATAGACTGTTTAAACAGGTCACACCACATCTGTATATATTTTAGCTGTTGTGACGCGAGCGCATCTATCGCTCACGCCTCTACACATCATTTACCTTTTCATGTGTTGTGGCTGCTGTAGGCTATGTATGAGATACGGGAGCACAAGTGCGTCTTCCTCTGCTTGTAAACGCATAAACAAACACCTGCGATCGGCTCATGAGATCGGCCAGAATGGCAAAAACCGATTGAGTCATGAAATGTGATTATCGGTCGTTACCAATCTTCGGCCAATCGATCAGAGCATCCATAATAATAATAATAATTAATATTATTTTACCACCAAATCATCAAGTTACATGATTTCTAAAGAATGATACTGAAAATGTTTTCCATCGATAATTAAAAAAAAATGTAATTAAACTAATATTTCACTTTTAATATATGATATATTTAATTACATATTTATTATATGATATATTAATAAATGTATATTATTAATATATATTAAATAAATTAATACATTTTAAATGTAATAAATAATTGTAATGTAATATGTAATGTAAAATGTAATAAATAAATTAATTAAATGCAGCTTGGAAAATGAACATGGAAGTTATTTAAAAAGTAATATTACTGATCAGAATTTTTTGAACTGTGGTATATTTGCACTGAAAGAGTATGTAGGTTTTGTTTAATAATTAATAGTATTTATTTTCAGTATTTTTAGTATTCCAATGCTTAATACAATAAGAAACAAGTATATTAAATAATACAAGGGAAGTTTAAAAAAAAAATTATTTTATGCACTTTTAAAACCTGACTGAAAAAGTTATGTTCAAATATTTGGCTATGTTTGCAACAGGGCACGTTTAACAAATTAAAGATGCAATTTAAAGCTGCGTTTTAATGCTCTTATGTTTATGCACATCCATAAAACTGTTTATGTTTACCTCAACATTGGCACCAAAATCTTGATAAAGTGTATTGTTAATATTTGATCCATCACCCACAGTTAATTGGACAACACAGGCATACATTTGGCAATAAAGTATGTGTTTATTATCGCCAGCACGTCTTGTTCTGCATACAGTGGCTTCTCCCATCTGAGTATTGCGTCAATTAATCACACTTAAGCTGATAGGATTCATTGCTCTGTGGTTCAGGTTCAATTGGGTTAATGTGTGTGGGTTTTTATTTGCCTATAATGGATTATTCTCCCATCAGAGGGCTGAGTTTTGACATAAGCCCTGTTCACAATTGCCATCTGAGTAATGACAGAGCAGTGAACTCTCACCTCAGACCACCAAACCTTGCAAAATTTTGATGGAGGAAAAAAATGACTTCAAGCAGATGTACATTGAATACTACTTTAAGCCTCCTGGGAAACGTTCAGTGCTTATTTTGTGTTAATTTAATGTCAGATCCAGTCAAACTGAAAGCAGGGTTTCTCTTTGAATCACCGTGTGTCTTTTGGATGCTGAACAGTCGTTATTAAAAAACACTGGGGATTTTTTTTGCTGTTAGCTCCATGATTCATGCTAATTTTTGTGACTTCCAGCTTAGTTTGTTCAGTCATCTGCTGGTGTCCGCAAACAATGAAGTGTTGGTGCTTTAATCCTGATAGAACTGTTGGAGTAACTCCCAGCCATCGGTAAGATTATCCAAGAACACAGTCAGGGAAGAGCTTGGATGCGTTTGCTAAACATGAACATGTCCTTTGAATGCATTTCTGTGTTTTGCTTGGGTTCATGAGGGATTTTAAGAGCAACAGCAGTTTGCTTTTATAAAGCAATCGCAGGTCATTCAGTTCCAGGAGGAGGTCCCAGGTTGTGGAGAATATTGAACGTTCAGTTCAGGTTGAACGCACCACATGACATTTTACAGCCTAAACTAAAACTGACTTGTCATAAAAAGACCATATCATATATTTTATAAGAGATTTATTGTGTCAAATTTCAGTTTTGTCAGATGTCAAAATACTGTACATCAATATTGAAACAAATTTACTTTGCATAATAGTTGTTCTGAAAATTACATTTCCTAACCCTAGGCCAGTGGTTTCCAAAGTGGGGGTTGGGACCCCTCGAAATCTAATTCATTTTATTATGCGATTAGAATTACCATATTTTAATATTTTATCCATAACCTACAGAAAAAAATTTGTAGTAATAATTATATATTTAAAAAAAACATGCAAATAAAAAGCCATCAGCCTCTCCATTTTTCAATTTTTAAAATTTTATTTACTTATTTATGTTTTATTTTTATTTGCGACCCCTTTGGAAAGCACATTGATTTTATGGCACCAGGTTAAACTTTCTGACACCTTTACGGCACTCATGTACATTAAAAACAAATACAGGTCACAACTGAACATAGAGGATGGTTTCCGAGTGGCGTTCTTTAAATTAAATGAATAGACTTTGGCCTATTGGTATGTGTGTGTCATTGTGTGCAAGGTTTATATATTTATAACCACCTCAGAGGATATTAGAAGTCATGAGCCACTGGCAATTGTAATTTTGGGGGTCATGGGCTGAGGTTAGATGTATATGGCTTTCTTCAGATGTAAAAGATAGGGTTGGTCTCACTTTATTTTAAGGTGCAGTTTCTGCTATTAATGAATCATTAGCTATGACTTTTGCCTCAATAAACTCAACAATTAGCTGCTTATTAATAGTTAGGATTAATGCTCTAAAAAAGGTCATGCAGAATATGTGCTTTTAGAAGTATTAATAAACAGCTAATATCTTAGGCAGGTAATAACTAATTTGTAGTGAGAACTTATACCTAAATGAAAGTGTTTCATTGAGTGGGAAGGTTTTTTATAGCTGTAAGAATTATATTTATCTCAGTTTCTGAATTCTGTTTCTCTCGTAACCTGTGTGAATATCCCTGGCTAAATCACCTACGTTTTTTTCGACAAACATCAAGGTCATGTGGTGATTTTAATTGCCCTCCAAATCTGAGTTTCTAATGGATATCAATCCAAATGTTGTTTAACCTTTTTTGACCACTGAAATGCACCGTATGGTTGCACTAGATGGTAATTTGCATCAGAAAATCAGCATCTTGAATATTAAAAATGGACACTGAGTGCTAGAAATTTAGTGTGCTGCCTTTTTTCAGTTGTACTAATCCAGCGTAATTTACTGCTGTTGTAACTATTGCACCAATGCTTCTGTCGATGTCCCGTTTGAATCTAGTCTGAGTTTGATCAGGGGTAGAATTAACTCTGCAGGGAAGTGGATCTCACTGGCCACATTTAAGAATCTCGCATATTATTTATATATATATAGCATCTAGCATCTGACCGACCACATGAATAATCATGTGAGACACACAGTACTGGATATGGCTTAAGTATAGAGTTCGGTATCAAGTAATACTGAAATTTTAAAAATAGACATTTGAGCCCTGTTGATCACGTTCTAAAAC
This sequence comes from Danio aesculapii, assembly GCF_903798145.1. Classification (NCBI taxonomy): domain Eukaryota; kingdom Metazoa; phylum Chordata; class Actinopteri; order Cypriniformes; family Danionidae; genus Danio; species Danio aesculapii. The sequence continues at coordinate 40,361,302 of NC_079438.1, forward strand.
AGCATTTGTGTTTACATTGGCCATTGTGTTCACGTGCTCAACATATATGACTGTGATTGCCTCTAAGGGTTATCGTTTCACCGCTGTTCACCAAGTGCAAACATAGATACTAACGGCGCCCAAAATCGTCTACTACTCAATTAGGTACTACAATTGAATTTGAATTTACCACACAACTGTTAGAAAAGAATCTTCTATGTAGTATGAATGGAATTCGGACATAATACATTTGCTATTTGTCATTATCTTATCATCTTCCCACATCAGTTCCATCGCTTCACTTTCATTCATGAATTCTCTTTTGTGGCATCATGGCATATCATAGCATGGATCGGAGGCATCCTTCAGAATCTTGCTGGAAATAGTAGGTCTTCGGGGTACTTTTTCGCATGCTGTTTTTCGAATGCTATGAATTCCGACATACTACTCGGCTCACATACTGTTTTTAGTGTACTATATTGTATGGAAATAAGTGATTTTGGATGCTGCCACAGACATTAGATTGTTTGAAAGCCGTGTCTATAAGTTGATTGCTCGTATATCTGGTCCTAGACAAATCAGTTGATAGATGTGGCTTTTTAAGAATGTGCTCAACAGCACTGTTAACAGGAAATAGTTGTATTTTAATAAAATATAAATATCAATTAGTACCTGGTATAGTACACATATGGTTACAGTATCAAGTCGATACTTTTGACAAAGGTAATTCTGGGTTTGGAGGATTCCGAATTCAGACATCTACTGCAAAATGATCTTCTTTGGAAATATGAGGAGGAGCTATGGAGAATTTCCTTTCACAGACATCCCCATGAGAAACAATAGCTCTTCAAATAGGCCTATTATTACCAAAGTACAAAAGCGTCACATCATTGAACCAACAGCATTGCAGTCATATAAAAAAAACACCAGCCCACAGTACATCAACTGCGATTTACTCAAAATCTTGAGTGCTCTTGTAAGAAATAGAGGCTTTTAAAAGCACATGCTGCATCAGTGCATGGGTTAAATTACCCTCGCTTCTTGATTTTTATTATTTGTGAGTCATAGATTACTCTTGCGCCTGAGATCTTGTCTTTACGATGTGATTTATGGACACGTTCCCCACTTCTTCTCCTCCCTGACTCAAGGAATTGTGCCAGGATCTCAGCGGCCTCACTGAGAAATGACAAATGATGGCAGAGAGGTTGAGGTGAGTCCTGGGAATGGGCTGAAGGGGCAAAGGGGCAACTGGTCCTTCAAAATCCCCATATGTTTCTGTCTGACTGAGCTGAGTGCAATATCTGTCCCTGACACCAGATCTAACCCATTGGCTGCTTAGTTGCAGCGTTCAGGTGATGTTGTGTCCATTTTAAAGCACCAGAAGGGATTGTAGAGATCGTGACCTTTGTCTGCGCAGAACATCAAATCAAAAAATGGCCTTTCTGTAGTAGTAGCAACCTTGGATTGTTGCCTGCAATGTGGAAAATGCAAGGTAAGCGATTGCTTGTTTCTGTGGTCCTTTCACTTTCGTGTAGGATCATGATCTCCAGAGGTGTTCATGGAGTCTCTTTGGCCCTGAAATTGCCAGTTGAGGGATGTTGCTAAAACTTACTTCTAGGCGTGAAACAAACTTGCTCACAGTTTGTGAACTTAAATGCTCGAGTTATAAGTTCAGTGCGAATATTATAACAAATAAAAAGGCCTAGTTAAAAAGGTACATTTGTATAGCATTTTTGTAATTGGCTATTTTGTGTGTGACATTTTATAGAAATTTGGGATTCACTTCATTATGATGGTCCCTTTAATGCTTTCTGTTCACCAAGTAAAGTTGCATCTGCATATAACTGTGTAGTTATCGTAGACTGGTGGGGTTAGATTTCAAGTTGGTTGACCTGTAATTTCACAAGATAGTTTAAATGGCACTATTTGATGGTTTTCTGGGCAGTCTAACAGAATATAGGTACAGCAGTTGAATAATCACAATGTAAAAAATGCTTTTCTTACTTTGTTTTGTCTTGTTTGTAATCCAAATATTTAAAAACTATTTATTTTATTACTTTATTACTTGATTTAAATATAACTTCAAGAACTTAACACAAGAAATAAGGCAACATTAATAGTTTTTCCTTAAAACAAGCTAAATTATCTGCCAGTGTATCTGCCTTAAGTAAAATAATCTTGATTTTGCTTGGAAATGTCGATATTTGGACTAGAAACGAGACAAAAAATAAAATAAATAGTTTACATTCCATATAAATATAGTAATTGAATACAATTCTTTAGCTCTTGGTCAACTATAATTCAGACTCAACATTGTCATGTGACTATTGTGGATGCGCACATTGCGATATCGATGCTGAAACAATATATTGTACTGCCCTAGTCAGTAGAATGTCTATTGGGAGATCGTAACAATAAGAACTTTGCAGATGTTAAGCAGACAGTCTAGTGATACTCTAATGACAGTTAGTTGACACAAAGGGGCAATGTTACAGAATTTTCATAAAAATAAAGTGTCACTAAAATTTGTGCAAAAAAATCATAATAATAAATTAATATTGAAGAAATTATGCATGCTATTTGCCAATTTAAAATGGCTGAACTTGTTATAAACATACAGTATCTCAATTATCTTGGTTATATTTACATTGTTTAATAATTTTAAAGGGGAAATCAATCATGTTGTTTCTGATTACAAGTGCGAGCACACCAAATCTGGATTCTGAAAAGTTTAAATAACCACAGTAAACTTTTATGTACAACTTTAAAGATTTATTTTTGGCTTTTTGCCTTTAATTGATAGGACAGGAGGCAAAGTGGGAGAGAGGGGGGGGGGGGGGGGGGGGGTAAGGTTCTGAAATGTCCTCGAGCTGGGATTCGAACTCAGGACGCCCTGAAGTGCTATGGCACCATATGTCGGCATGCTAACCACTAGGCTATTGTGTCAACTTATGTACAACTTTAAAAACAATTCATTGGAAAAAGTGTATATGTTATTCACTATTTTTTAATTATTCATGTTTTACCAACTTTTTAACAATATATTATCACCAAAAACAATCTGTAGTCATATTTTACTGCATTTCAGTCATTAAATTAAAAAAAATAATAATAATTCTAAGAACTTGGCCACTGTAAACATTTTGCATTGACATTTCTGCCCTTAAAATATTACTACACCAAGTCTTCCCTTCACTGAGTGCCAGTACCGTCAACACTTCAAATTTGTGCAGCAAAGTGGGGATAATTAGTTAATTTGCATCACTTTGGTGGCTGTAGAGCACACAGTACCTGTGCTGATGCCAAGACCCCCTCACTCTTGCTTGGCACTTTCTCCGCCCATTCTCTCATCTATGGCCTTCAAAAGTGTGTGCTGCCCATGATGTGACACTTGTTTCTGCCCGATGACTGTGATTTTTCTAGGGCACTCAAGAGGCAGTGCCATCTCACCTGGGGTGAAGCAGCTGTGTTAGTTTTTGAGCTGGGCCCACCGACATTCATTAAAAGGGCGTTTTGTAACCCTTTACCAAAGCTGCCGAGAGGGTTAATAGCTCCGGATGGCACATAAGGGGGTCTTTTTATGTTCACATGGAGCTTGGCAGTGGGAATGCCTCCATCGTGTATCTCCGTTCCCAGTGGGGATTCACTTTGACTAATTGCTAGCTCAGTATCCAAAAGAAAGACAGAGAAGTGGGCCGAAAATGGAACAGCGGCGCTGAAATAAATGGACTAACCTGAGCCGATGATGCAGGGAGAAAAGAAAGAGCATGCCAGGATGTTATTGATTCAGGATCAGAGTTGATGGCATGTTATTAGGCTTAGCCAGAGCGTTAATGCTATTGCTAAGCCCTGCTTTTCTGTGTGTTATGTTGTATGGCCTGTTACGATGAAGTGGGAGATTTGCTGATATCTCCATGTCTCTGCTTGGTCCCAAACCTGGTAGTTTTAGAGCTTGAATTGAGATGTGTGTTTGTGAGTCACTGTGTTTGCATGGCTGCTATGCAAAGGCTGCTGCATTGTGTAACAAATGTCAGGCGATGCTTGTCACTAATGGAAATCTGTTTAGCAACATCATGAGACATTGCTGTGTAGCTTAAGATATTTCACACTTCCGTTCAAAACCTGTAATGGAATCTCCTAACAAAGCGCAATATGACACATTTTAAGATTTAGATGATTTGACGTATACTGATATTCAGTAATACAATATATTGTTATGCTAAACATGCATGATATTGTTAATCATTTAAAATCCAATTCAAATGCTGTGAATAATCATTTATTATTTAAACTACAATATTTTTGTGTTTTTTGTTGTTGGATTATTTTCATTAATTTTCACATTAATTGGATAATTTGGTGCTCAGGTAACGTTTTATGGTATTATCAGAATGATGTTAGGAACTTAAGGGTTTTGTGAAATCAAAATGGACAAATAAATCTTTTAATTCTAATCATTCATTAATTTATTCATTTTCCTTCGTCTTAGTCCATGATTTATCAGGTGTCGCCACAGCGGACTGAAATACAAACTGCTCTGGCATATGTTTTACGCAGTGGATGGCTTTTTACAATATTTTACTATATTTATTAAATATTTATAAACCTATTAAATAAATATTTATTTCATATTTTACAATGTTGCTATTATCTAAAAAATGAAACATTCACTTTTCTCTTTCTGCCTTGTAAAACGTAGTATTTTTCCAAATGCAACTCTTATTTAGGTTTTTTTAATCATTCTTGTGCAACCACTGGAAATATAGGCATCTTAAAAAAACAGGAGTGTCTTTCTTAAAGCAGAAGTTGCTTTTCTTTTCTTAAAGGGATTCATAACTAAAATTCTGGGCTGACACTGAGAATTCTGGATTCATTTGGCTGAATATTGTATCTAAAATAGTTTTTAATGTATTTAATTAAATAATATAAGGTAATTTTGTAAGACTTTTTTAATTGGGCTGCATGGTGGCGCAGTGGGTAGCATGTTCGCCTCACAGCAAGAAGGCCGCTGGTTCGAGCCTCGGCTGGGTCAGTTGGCATTTCTATATGGAGTTTGCATGTTCTCCCCATGTTTGCGTGAGTTTCCTCCGGGTGCTCTGGTTTTCCCCACAAGTCCAAAAACATGTGGTATAGGTGAATTGGGTTGGCTAATTTGTCAGTAGTGTATATGTGTGAATGAGAGTGTATGGATGTTTCCCAGTAATGGGTTGTAGCTGAAAGGGCATCCGCTGCATAAAAAATATGCTGGATGAGTTGGCGGTTCATTTCACAGTGGCCACCCCAGATTAATAAAGGGACTAAGCTGAAAGAAAATGAATGAATGAATTTTTTAATTGAAGTCAATAACTTAAATATTATATATATTAAAAAAACACAAGCCAATAAAATAAGCACATTTTGTTGAAAGTATTTTTTAATTTTTTGACAGTCGAAGTGTGCCATTTTACCAGCGTTGCAACTATTACAAGCAGCATGAACAATCATGTCCTACAAATGTCCTCTAATCACATTATTCGATTGTACCTTGCTTTTCTAGTGAGCATGTGCTGTTCAGAATAGATATGCATGAGCTGAATATGCACAGAGCGGAAGATTTAGCAACTTCGTAGACGCTGAGTTTGCGCTTCAGTCAGTGCAGCAACAAACCACTCTTGCGCAGTGCAAGACATTGAAATAAATGGGTTTCATACAGTAGCATAACACTTTTGGCATAAACTATAGCTGGAGGGAGAATGAAACTAATGCACCGAACAATGTCATTTTCATCCAAAAATTCAATGCAAACCAAATTTTTTTCATCATCCATAATTATTATTAACTACACCCCAAATTATTAGCATTTCTATAGTAAATCAATGTTGTAGTTCTTTACTCAAGCCCAGACTTTCCAAGTTGATGGTGTGTCAGTGTCAAACAAAGACGAGTAATTATGACTTGTGTCACTGTGATTTTAGTTCTTGTATCATTATGTGCCTCACAGTTATTGTACTTTAAAAGACAACCACTTCCCTCTCTCAATTCCTCTGCCAGATCCTGAACCCATGAGCGTCACAGACATTACAGCTGGCTAATGCTGACTTTTTCCAGCGCTCACATGCCCAAATGAATTTGGCTGAGATGTCGAGTCTTTGAGGTTTGAAATGTGAGATCCCGGCTCTGTTTGCTTTCACGTTCACGGCCATCACTGCTGTTTCGCTCTGAAAATGACGATTACCGTCTCCTGCTCGCAGACGTGGAAAGACGTTTCATTCTCTCTGACTTCTGCTGTGTAAAGCCTGTCAGTTTGTGTTTATATTTAAGCCTGCCTCTGGGTCAGAGATGCTGCCCATTTTTATAGTGGCCATAAATTCATCTCAATGTTGATTGGTTGTTTTTGAATAGTAACCTGCATTATGAACTCCATGGCCTTTGCACTTCCTACAGGAATGTGTGTCTTGTGACTTTATAGTGAACGCCTGGAGGAATCATGCAGAGTCATGTGAGTTTGACATGGGAAAGGATAGTTCACCTAGAAATGCCTGACTAATGTCCAAACTCATACACTCTTGCTTTTAAAAGCATAATCACATGGTATTTCTAATTAATGATTGTATTTAACAAAATATACTATATTTTTTATTGTATCTGCTGATTGTGATAATTGAAATCGTGATTTTTTTTTTTTTTTTACAGTATGTTCTTTGTTAGCATTTACTTTTAATCTTTCTTACTCAGAGTGAAATGCATGTAATCTTTGGAAATCTCAAGATTATTAATTAGATTAGTATATTAATTTTCTGTACTGTAAATTATGATACAGAAATTCCCAAATTTCTTTGAAAGTTATCATCAGCCTAACATTGATATTCAAAAAAGTGCATCTGTTAAAGAAAATTGAGTATCAGTGCATTTTGGTTGATGATATTAATTAATTAATTAATTTACTTCACAGATGAAGATTATTTGCTTGTTGATAAACTAAAATTAAAATACGTTTTAATATTTTTTTTTTATTAAAATCAAAACTAATTCAAACTATAAAAATGTGAATATTTTAACAATAAATGAAAGTGCAATAGTAACTCACTGATACTAAAATAACACTGCTTGACGTTCCCTTACTAACTATTGTTGCATGTAAAATATTCATAAATAAATAAATAAATGATAGTGTTTTATGGAAAAAATGACCGCACACAGGTTTGAAACCATAGAAGGGAGGGACAGAATTTCCCATTTGTAATTTGAAAATGAACTGTCCCTTTAAGAAGGACATCTGCAAAGGCCACAAGTGTTTAAATATACAGCGCTCAGCATAATTGAGTAGAGCCCATTTTGAAAATGTATATTTGTATCCATTTCTCAGTGAATATAGGCAATGTATTTTGGTGCATTTATATAAAACTGATTTATTAAAGAGATATATTTATTAAAATAATATTTTAGTCACAGAACATATTTAGAAATTGAAACATAATACAATTAAATTCAAGCAAAATATTGCAAAAATTACAACCTACAAAATTTCTACAAAATGTTTCTATAACATACATTTGGCTGTACTAGTTTTTGGACCGTTATCGTAAATTATTTTGTTAGATAAGCTCCAGATTTGGCTTTAGGACTGACTAATTTAATGTATATACACAAATATAATATTGTAGAGCTTCCTATTAAATATATGAATTTAAAAGACAGATTTGTGAGAGGTGTACTTGTATATGCTGAGTACTGTCTCCTTTCCATTAACTTTTTTCTTTCTTGTACCACTTTGTTTTCCTATTTCTTGTCCTTTGAGGGACTGTGCTCTGGTTTATACTGTAAAGCACTTGTGCTCTGTTGCTGGTATAAGGCTAAGAGCAGCATGTTGTAATGCTGATACAGCTTTTCCAGCCCAGTCTCTAGTGATTAGCTGAATCTGGTCCTGACGGCCGACCGGGAACTTAACAGCAAGACTGATCTGTTCTGCTGCACGTTTCAGTCTTTCTTACCTTAGCAGACAAAAAAAAATACTGGACAAACAGGCTGATTTGTCCAGTAGACTCTGACATCTGAAGAATGACATGTGAACTGTACTGCATATATTGTAATCTTAAACCTCCCAAATATTGCAAATGTTTCAAAGATCATGGTTAGCATATAGTTCCAGGTCATAAACAAAGCATAGCAGAGATGTTATTATCTGCACTAATTGTGTCTGTGTGGCTCAGGCAGGTAGTGTAATAGTTCAGTTTGCTTGGCATTTTGCAGATTGCAGATTTGTTCTTTAGCTCTGTACATTGACGTTCCTTTTGGAAACATCAGTTCATTTAGCTTAAGTCAATGTACAGCAATGACAACATTTAAAAGGATTCATTAATCCTAGCTTAATCTTAACTTCTTAATGCTGAATAATGCATATAAAGTTCGGATAGTTCGGACTGCTGAGCGAATCATTGGTACAACCCTTCCTACTCCCCAAGAACTGTACTTATCCAGAGCGAGCAGAAGGGCTGCCAAAATCACTCTGGACCCCTCACACCCAGCACACTGCCTCTTTGAACTTTTACCTTCTGGTCGACGCTACAGAGCACTGCTCACCAGAACAGCCCGACACAGAAACAGTTTCTTCCCTCAGGCAATCCATCTCATGAACACTTGATGATAATAATTGCGAAACCAACATCACTACTTGCTATACACTTTTATACACATATCCACTTATTTAACAACACACTTTACATGCCAATTTGCACATAACAGCTGCACATATAACGTTGTATATAGTAATAAACATGTACATACACTTGTCAATCTGTATATTTGCACTCACTACTTACTTCTATTTTTTTTAAATATATTTATTATCTGTTTTTTGTCCTGTCTCTGTAATCCTGTTGCACTGTAAAAGCTCTGTCACGAAAACAAATTCCTAGTATGTGTGAACATACCTGGCAATAAAGCTCTTTCTGATTTCTGATTTCTGAAGGGTCATAACTGTTATAGTTACTAAGTGAAGTAACTTATAAAACTCAGTTGTATTTTTTACATTAACATATGACTATAATATCCTAGTTCTCACTGTTTTAAATAATTATCTAACATTTAAAATTGGGATTTCATTGTAATATGTTACCTATTGTACTTTATCACCCTTTTCAATTTAAAACATGTATTTATTCTGAATATGCATATACAATAAATCAATGCAATAAGTATTGTTTTGGTAATTATACATGTTAAAGTTATTTTTTTGCAGCTTAAAGTAGGGTAATCATGTATATCGAGATACGAGATTGCATATTGACAAAATTAAGCTAGCTTTAGTTAACTAAAGCTGCAAAATACAAATGCATTTATTGTAATACATTTTTAACTGAATATAAACACATTTTTTATTATGATACATATTATATTTATCTATTTAAAGTGGTTTGTGGAAGCCATAATTATAATATTTGTTATTTGCTAAATTTAGCATAGACAGCTTTACAGCATTTTTAAGCATTACAATAAAAAATAAATAATACAATACAATAAAGCAAGCATTATTTTTAAGCATTACAGCTTTATAATGCAATCTAACATGATGCTTTTCTACTAAATAAGACCTGTGACTTAAATCATTGTGTGTTGGTTTAACCCACATCTTTTTGATAAGTGTTTCCTTCAGATTTCATGAATTAGTTTTTCACTTTTCTTATGAAGCGTCTACACAGAAGGCTGTACATGTACTCTAAGCCCTTTTTAAAGGCTTTCCGGAGCTCAGCAACACCACGTTCAAGGGTCTCCGATCCACACTGCAGTGAATCTCTTTCACTGTGTGTGTGTACCGCTGTAGAGTCTCTCACACACTCTTGACCTTTTCTGAGGACAAACCTGAGGCTGAGCAAATACAGCCTGATCAGCCATTAGCACAAGCGCTGCTCTTCCTCATCCAGTACAGTTAGAAAGCAGAACACAACTGCCAAAACCAGACCAGAAACGATGTTTAGAGCTCTTTTCCTCCTGCTCATGATGCTGCTCAGGTTTTGACTGTATTGACAGCTGTCCAAATGATGTGTGACTGTTTTTTATTTTATTTTTTTTGAAGCTTTAGAAAGCAACTCCTTCTGTTATCATTAGTCTGTATCCGTCAAGTCAAAAACTGAAACATTCTGGAGAAGAAAGCGGCTGAGAATTGGCTTTTAGTCATTAATTAACCTGTCGGAAGGTATTGTAATCCTCTGGCCTTGATGTGTTTTATTTTCTAAAGCTCTTCAGGCTTATGCGTGTCTGAGGTATTTTTTTTTTTCCATGCAATGAGGTTTGTGGGATTGACAGCGGAGTGAAGCAGGTGGTGAGATTTGTTCAGAAGCTGAGAAATAATTTACAATTTGGAGGCAAAGTGCAGCTGGCAGAAGCCAATCATTGTGAGGTGAATCAGTCCATGACTTGGTTCAGTTATTAAAGGGATAGTTCACTAGAAAATGAAAATGTAAGGTTCATTTACTCAGCATTAGGTCATTTGTTATTTAGGTGATCTACTGTTCTTTTTCAGTAGAACAATAAAGAAGATTTTTTGCCGAATTTGTGCTGGCTGAAATTTCTAAAATGAAAGTTGAAGGCTACTAGCATTAAGAGAGTACAAAGAAAAGACAAACCAATATAGGAAATAGAATTAAACCTGTAGTTCCTGATGGTATATTGAGATTTTATGAATTAAAACAATCGCTCTGTGCTGTTTTTTTAAACAACATTTGTCAGATAATGGGTGTGGTAGTAATGTATCCGAATCATTCAAAATAGGCCTGAAGATACATACATTTTTATTTTGGGCTAAAGTGTTCCTTTAAAACAAAGACTCATTACTGATAATAAGGTTATTGTTATTATTGTTATTATTGTTATTATTATTATTATTATTATTATTATTATTATTATTACTACAGTTTTATGTCTAACCAAAGTGTACATCGTTTAGCCTAATTAAAAAACCTCAAATATTAAAATAAATTAATGCTATTAAAATTAATCAGGACTGACAGCATGTATAGTGTATTAATAAACTTTTCATTTTCAGATTTAAAAATGTAGCAATGTTAGATTAGATTATTCATTGTAAGTTTTGAATAATGACAATCTAAAACATATTAAAATGTATAATTAAATTGCATTGATTGTTTTATGCTAAAAACATTTAAACATCCCCCCATAACTAATATTATAATTAGTCCCCATAATAATATTATTAATATATTTTGCATATTTAAGACTTTCCTTTGAGTTTGTCATGTGGGCACAATTATCTTAGACATATATGTTTTTGTCACACACCAATGCTGGTAAACCACATACACAAACACAACCATATAACTTTGAGCTTCTCACACTATGTATGCTCTCTCTCTCTCTCTCTCTCTCTCTCTCTCTCTCTCTCTCTCTCTCTCTCTCTCTCTCTCTCTCTCTCCTCTCTCTCCTCTCTCTCTCTCTCTCTCTCTCTCTCTCTCTCTCTCTCTCCCTCTCTCTCTCTCTATGCTACATATAATACTGTAATTCTAACATTTAAACTAAAACTGTGGTGAAAGAGTTTGACTATTTTGTTGTCAGAAGCTTAGCTAGTTCATTGGCTCATATTGAAACTCCAGACCTTAGTCATTCTTGAGAGGAAGATCTGAAACATCTGCTCTGAAAATCCGCTTGCATAGTGTCATGGGATCTTTCTTGGTTAATTACTGGATGTGAAGCGTTGCAGGAGAAACATCACTTCACAGCCCTGATGGCTTGGGTCTGTTCAGTAAGGTGTAAAAGAGAGCAAATAACTCTTGTAGAGATTCCCATCAGAACAGATTCCTCCACATCCTTTTGACAACTAATCACATTTGATAAGGGACAGTCAGAGGTCAGGGTGAGTTTGGGTCACGTCTCTTCCTTAGTCACTGAAGTCATTCATTTGTTAGTCAGAGTACACGGCGCTGGACGACTCTGAGGTATTTTGAGCTGAACTTGTCATCGCTTGGCTTTATAGCCCAGCAGAGGCGTGGTGTGTTAAAGGGGGATGATGTGAGAAATCATGTAAGTTTCCTGTCATAATCCACCCTGTCATGTGTAACTCACTCTTGCTTCAGTATGACCATTGAAAGCTGTTCGTACACACACCCAAAGTCCCACAGTCATTGTGACAAAAGCCACAAAGCAGCCCTTAATGCATGCCTGATGCATTGATGCAGCATCGCCACGGTGTTTCCTGAGTGATGCTTTGCAATTTATTACTCAAGCTGAAACTCTTATTAATGAAATATAAATAAAGCCAGATCATTAAGTAATCTGCTTACACGCTTTTGTTTTCTCTTAGTATCAGAACCCTACTTTGTCACAATATGTACAATTTTTTTTTCATTAAAATATTCACAATCAGACCAGTATATACAGCGGACTAAATAAGTATTGAACGTGTCAATTTTTCTCAGAAAATATTTCTAAAGGTGCCGTTGACTTTAAATTTTTGTCGGATGTTGATAACAACCAAAGAAATCCTAATATGCAAAGAAAACAAATCTAATTGGTTAAATTAAGTTTTTAAAAAGTATTGAACAAATGATGAAAGGAAGGTGTAGAAAGGTAGTGAAAGCCCAGACAGCAGCTGAAATCTCTCTGTAGTTCTTCAGCAACTCTCTACTCTTCGTCATTGTAAATTAATATTAGCTGCTTCAGTCCAACATCTACATTAGCAGGATGATAAAGATGAAACCAGAGTGGACATTTCAGCAAGACAATGATCCAAAACACAGCCGAGGAAACTCTCAAATGCTTTCAGAGATAGAAAATCAAGCTCTAGAATGGCCCAGCCAATCACCTGACTCTAATTCAATAGAAAATACAAATTAAAGATCAAATTTGAAAGACGAGACCCACAGAACCATCAAGATTTTTACACTCTGCTGAAAGTCTGTGAAACTCACACCTGAGCTCCAAGAAAACACCAAAGATGTTTAAGATGTCTTTAATATGTTGTGCATTTTATTACACTGCACAGATCAGCATTATGACAGAACCTGAAAATAAATTTAGTATGATAAAACTATGCTGCTGACATGATTTTTGCAGTGGTCCCAAAAGAATTGTATTGAAGATGACAACTCCCATGATTCCAAACTCAGTCATGGCATCATCAAAATATGCTGTTGTTTGTTATGAATACACACTCTGGTGAAAATTAGATACAGGGCCTTTAAGACATTAAGATATTAGGATATTACTTGTGATGGTCGCGGAATGGACTGCACAATATGAACTGGAATAACCAATCGGTACGACAGGAAGAAAGGTAATGACGTTGTAAGTGATAAATTAATACACAAGAGAAACTTTTTTGGATTTGGAGCGCTGCCTGACCTGTACGGATCGATGGAGTTTTGCAGATTTTGGAGTAACTTGCTTCTCCAACATTATAAAAACACACAGAATAAAGCATTTGTTATTATTATGTGATTTTTATGCAGTAATTCGCTCTTCTACTAGGTGGAAACTGCCTTGCAGATGGCTGTTTTTCAATGTACTCAAAGAAAGTGCAAAGAGGTTAGAAAGTAGGTTCGTAGAACTTTAGGTTGAGTGAATAAAAAAGTTCTGTATATTATAACTGGTGCATGGATAGACTTTGAAAGTTGTTGCACTGCACACTTGAAATTAAATCACAATCGCGATTCTATTTATCACACCTCCCATTATCATGCAAATCTTGCCTGCAAAGCACGCTTTTGATTTTTGTGTAGCTTGTCAGCATACTGCAAATCTTTGTAATAAATGCTGCTCCATACATGCTGACCTATGCTAGAACCGACTTTACTGACAAAATGTGCATTAAAACCTCTTTCGATTCATCCCCCAGCCCTAGTGGGTTGCAAAATGTATTTTAACCATTGATAAAGTAGGCAGAAAGTAAAGACAAATTACTGCCACTTACTAAACTGGCACTCATTTCGAGTAGGCCACCCGGTTTTGAAGACTTGCATTAAATGATTCAGTTCCTTCAGCTTTGTTGTTCAACACTGAAGAACATAAACTTCAAGAAAGCCTGTATCATCTTCTATTAAAATCAAAATATTGTGGGTTTGTAATAAAATTTAGTACTTTTGCAGACACGCACAAACACATTCAAATCCTCACACTATCACCAATCCACAATGATTTCCCACCGACGTCTCCTTCCCCTAGATTCCCCTGCTTCTGTGATGTAAGCCTGTAAATCCCTGGTGCCTGAGGGCTTCATTGACAACCAAAAGCATATGTGGAATGCATATGTGAAGATATAACCAGGCTTTTCCCTTTCGAAATGTGTATTTTGATTCCAAATAGATGGTCTTATGACCAAAAACATTTCTTAGTTATGTTGGTTTTAAGCGACCTTTTTTATAACCTTCACTGAATTGAAATGTAACATTTGTAGAACAATTAGATCTTCTGAGGATACGTTTACCTTCTTATGTGCACATCTGTGCTTAACACATTCTTGACTGACTATCATGCTCAAATATGTCCATTTAAAAAAGATGTTTTCCATTTACACGCCGTATTCCTATTTTGATAGAGAATCTTATTCTGTCACCCTCATTCATTTGATGTTTTCCACACACAATTCTTCTCTCCCTCCTGCTCCATCTACCATTCCCTCTGTACTTTGCCAATGTAAATGGAAAGCAGAGCATTAGATGACAGCGGAGGATTTGTTCTTTAGCACAGAGCTGCTGGCACTGCTCTGCTGTGGAGAGGGAGCGCAGTGAGCTGGGGCAGCTCTCAGTCTCCGATACCCTCGTGTCTATTGCATTAGAAGTGAGTAAGTGGTAATCTCTTCTATCTGAGCGTAGCCGCACAGTCAGTCTGGCTCCAAATTCAGCCGTCATGCCCACTAAAACCCAGCGTGTTGGATCTGATACGGGCCTCTTGTTTTCCCCCTGCAAACTCATTCCACTCTTACTCTGTGGTCTTACGCCTGGGTGGAATGACGGAAATGAAAGGGACAGATGTTTGTATTGGTTTATGACTTAAGTAAAGGTGGGCGACTATTCATTCAGTGACTAACTAGTTAAGTAATGAGGTTTGTCTGCCGATCACAGCCTTTTCTTCCTAATAAGGTGTCTATTTGGTGTCAGGTGAGCTGAAAACTTGACTTTGTGCATGATGTTTGGAAATGTTTCATAGTATAGCTAATTTTCTCTTCAAGTGTTCACATTTAGCTGATGATTGACTAGAAAGCATGTTTGGCATGCTGTCCCAGGAGAGAGCCCTGAGCTCATAAGATCCTCGGGCCCAGGCTCCCTCCCGTTTGCAGGGTGAGAGGGGAGTTTGAGGTCAGGTAGATCTCGAGAACTCCCCTGCTGTTTGAAGCTAGTGAGCAATTAGGGATTGTTATGAAGATATAACTACTTACTAGGAGCACATGTATACGTAGGAGCACGTCACGTTAACCCCAGGGGAAACCCACGCGAGCACGGGGAGAACATGTGAACTCTGCATAGAAATGTCAACTGGTTGGTAAGGACTAGAACCAGTGACATTCTTGCTAACCAGTGGGCTACAGTGCCGCCCATCTAGGAAAGAAGGAGGAGTAGGGGAGGAAGGGGGGCATTCTTCAAAACAAAGATGACTATGGTATGGAACTTAGGTAATTTATAGAGGCTTAGGGATTGTCTGATTGGTGAATCATAAATTGGATAATGGAGGACCAGCCATGATCAATCTTAAGCATGTGATCTTCTCGAAATTATTTTATAAATAAACTTCACAAAGCGATAATTCACCCCTAAATCAAAATGATGTCATCATGTAGCTACAGACTGAAATAAGTGTTCATTTTTGTAACACAAATGAAGATTTCGGAGATATCATTTTTATTTTAACTTTACTGAATTTATTTTTTGATCTCTTAATGAATGATAGGTGTATAGTAGGGTTGTCACGATACTGGAATTCGGTACAAATCGATACTGAAATTTTTAAAACATCAATTTTCCGCTAACATTTGACCGCTGTTGAGCACGTTCTTAAACACTGTTGATTTGCCATTGTGGAGTGTTTTAAAGCTGCAATTCATCAGCGGATGGCTCGTATGTCAGCTTATAGACAAACCAGCTGATCAATGTGACTTTGAAACGCTCCAGTGTCCCTCTATCTCTGTCACACACAGTAAACAGTGGTGAGTTTGGTGAACTGATGACCTTTACGGCCAATCACAGTCATTTCTGTTGAGCATGTGAACACAATGGCAAACAGCGATGTTTAGGAGTGTGCTCAACAGCACTCAAATGTTCGGGAAATGGACGTTTTTAGATTTCAGTATCGATTAGTATCGAATTCAGGTATCGTGACAACCCTAATTAATAAGAAAAATTGGATCTTTTACAAAAAACTATTATATTACAATCTGCCATTGGCTGTGCATACACATGCCAGCACACTGATTCCATTGAATGTTTCAGTTTTGATCTTGTAATTGTCACCATGTTCATATTTGGCTGGGTTTAACTAACAAATGACTTGCTTGGGTTTGTTAACCACCACAATACAGTTTTTGCAATAAACACATTCAGTATTGAACATGCAATTGTAAATGGTTTTGCATATGTAACTTTTTGACCCAAGTCACCATATATTCATAAACTTTCTTAATAACTTGATTACTCCAAGTTGCGTGAGACAGCTGTTGCTGGGTAAGAGAGCCAGAAAGACCCAAGAGACTGGGTGTGGAGTTGTTCTATCTGTCTGTGTGTGTGTCATTTATCTGAGATCTCTGTCAACCCCACCACGCCGCCCTTGTTCCACTCTCTTCCTGCAAAGAAGGAAATGGCACGAATGCACAGCTAGGCTACCTCAAACACCTCGTGGCCAGATTGACAAACTATTTGAGGTGTTCTAAATGCAAAGAGGTGTTGACTCATAGTTGTGATGTCTTAAGGAAACTCTACATAATAGTCTAATTAATGAGTGGGCAGGAGTCTTGAGGGGGCAGTTCAGATTAGATTCTCGGCTTTATGGCAATTTCACGCTGACGGCCCTCTGATAGCTCTGAACTCGAGGGCCGACCACAGGTCTAAATCTCCTTTGTTGCTTGATTGACTAGCTCCAATGTACTTTTCTTGAACTTTCAATGAAAAGTTTAAAAGAAAGTGAACTGGGAATGATAGATTCTGTCTTTGAGGAGATTAGCTAATCCTGAAATTGAGACTTACTGTTTTTTCCTCCTCTTGTTTCATCCTCAGGTAGTTAACGGACACACTGCACAATGCGTGAATACAAGTTAGTAGTCCTCGGATCAGGAGGTGTTGGCAAGTCTGCGCTGGTAAGTGGCCAACAACTTTCCCTGCCTCTTTCCTTTATCTCTTGTTATGCTCTTTCTTTTTTAAAAGTGGTGCTTGCTAAGGTTAATCCATTATGTCATTTGTTATTAGCCCTGTCACAATAATCAACATTTCGACTTATTGTACAACACATGGACATGACCTCAATAATTTTTGGTGATGCAATATATATTACCAATTCATAAAACCAATTCTAGCCACATTTTAGCTGATTGTGCAACCTCTATATCTTTATTGGAGGTGTCAGTGTCAGTGTGGTTAAAAAACACTATAGTATTTACTATATATTACTGTAGTATATTTTTATGTGGCTATACCTGACAACTGAAAATTGATCTGGTAGCAGATATCGCAACCTATGTTAATTTTTACCTTGCAATTTTTTTGTTAACATTTATTATTATTTATTTAGGATATGCATATTCACATTCTGATCCCAATGCCTAATTATTAAGTAGTTAAAATGACTATAATTAAATGAAATATTCTTAAGAAATATATAAATATATTATGTGTTCTTTGGAAGAGCATGCATGTGATGATATTATATTTCATGCCATTCAGGCATTATATTATGAGTGGCTTAAAATGGTCTTAAAGTAATAATAATATTGTTTATTGCAATATAGTTTGGTGCAGTATATCGTACAAGAAAAAAGCATATCATGACAGGCCTATTTGTGTTGGACAAGTGGTACCAACGTGTCAACAACCATTTAAGTTTCAAGTGAATCAATCTGAGCATGTCACTGTATATCCGCTGTATAACCACAAATGTATATTGATAACTACAGTTCTTTAAAATGTAGTATTGTGATATTGGGACTACATTTCTGATTATTTGAAAAAAATAAAAAATACAAGTAGGTGGCATTTGGGTATGTACTGGTATAAGATTCTAACAGTATGATCTGTCCTCATCTTGCTGGATTTATCAGCTGCTTTTGACACTGTAAACCACCAGATCCTGCTATCTACACTTGAGTCACTGGGCGTCGCAGGCACTGTTATTCAATGGTTCAGTTCCTACCTCTCGGACAGGTCATTCAGGGTGTCGTGGAGGGGAGAGGTGTCCAACCTACAGCATCTAAACACTGGGGTACCTCAGGGCTCTGTTCTTGGGCCACTTCTCTTCTCTATCTACACGGCATCTTTAGGAACAGTCATTCAGAAACATGGTTTTTCCTACCACTGCTATCCTGATGACACCCAGCTATACCTCTCTTTTCACCCTGACGATCCCTCGGTTCCAGCTCGCATTTCAGCCTGCCTGTCAGACATTTCACACTGGATGAAAGATCATCATCTCCAGCTTAACCTCACGAAAACGGAAATGCTTGAAGTTTCTGCCAACCCGACTCTTCACCATAACTTTTCAATCCAGATGGACGGAGCAACCATCACTGCATCCAAAATGGTAAAAAGCCTTGGAGTAACAATTGATGACCAACTGAACTTCTCTGACCACATTTCTAGAACTGCTCGATCTTGCAGATTCGCACTCTACAACATCAGAAAGGTCCGACCCTTCCTATCTGAACATACAGCTCAACTCATTGTTCAAGCTCTTGTTCTCTCCAAACTGGACTATTGCAACTCTCTGCTAGCCGGGCTACCAGCTAGTTCTATCAAACCTCTTCAGCTGCTTCAGAACGCAGCAGCACGAGTGGTCTTTGATGAACCCAAAGAGCACATGTCACTCCGCTACTCACCCGTTTGCACTGGCTGCCAGTTGCTGCCCGCATCAAATTCAAAGCTCTGATGTTTGCTTACAAAGTGACCTCTAGCTGTGCTCCTTCGTATCTGCTCTCACTTCTGCAGATATATGTGCCCTCCAGAAACTTGCGTTCTGTGAATGAACGTCGCCTCGTTGTTCCATCCCAAAGAGGGAAGAAATCACTTTCCCGAACTCTCACATTCATTCTGCCCAGTTGGTGGAATGAACTACCTAACTACATCAGAACAGCAGACTCACTTGCTGTCTTCAAGAAACGACTAAAAACGCAACTGTTTAGTCTCCACTTTCCTTCCTAATCTGCAACTGCCTCTCTGGCTACATCACTAACTGTGCCCCCTCTCTCTCTCTCTCTCTCTCTCTCTCTCTCTCTCTCTCTCTCTCCCAAAAAAAAAAAAAAAAAAAAAAAAAAAAAAAATTTTTTACTAATGCTTTGCTTCTTAGACTTTACACACCTGAAACTTGTCTATAGCACTTGTTCACTGCTGCTCTTATAGTTGTGTAAATTGCTTCCTTGTCCTCATTTGTAAGTTGCTTTGGATAAAAGCGTCTGCTAAATGTAAATGTAAATGTAAATGATAACCTTGGATAAAAATATCACGGTATTGTGATTACTGCTCTGTTTTTAAATATCTTGATAAAAAAAAAACTTTTTTTACCATTGAACACAAGTATTTTATTTTATTTTAAGACTCATTTAAAATATTTTGGAACAGTAAACATGTCAGGCTAAATAATACAAATAAATCACTGACTTCTGTTAGCCGCATTTGTTTCAAAAACACAAATTTCTTTATAAGTTGGAAGAGCATCTTTCGATGTCTTTTCTTTAAATATAAAGTAAGCCGCTGCACTGTTCCGGTCTACAGCATGCTTGGAAGATTTTGTAAAAATGTTTGCTGAATCTTGGGCTGACCATTAGCTTTTGATGTGGATGGTCCTTTTCTGCTGAAGATACTGTTGCCCTAAAAAAGTTAATAAAATAGTCGTAAAAAAAACTTACTTGTACATATATATAAAACTGGTATAACAGTACAAAACCTTGACGTTTTGTAAACCTTGACACTGGTTATCATCACATGCCTAATGGTACCACTGCATTTTAAATAATAAAACTATTATGTCATAAAATGGAAAAACAAATATATGATAAGGCTGTTTGTAGCTGCTATAGGTTGTTTGCAATCATGTGGTGCTGGTGACATAGGGGAAAGTCTGTATTTTTGCGATTAATACCATATTTCAAAGGAGATATAAAAAGAAAATAACCACATATGTTGGGCATGATCCTTATATCATGAAGAGGCCAGAGTTTTCTACTGAACTAAAATATATATTGCCTGTCATCGAGGCAGTAGATACTGTATAAGCTATTACATTACATGAAATAATACTATAGTAGTTACTATAGTGTTTGGAAGCATACCATTGATAATTACTTGAAATAAACTGCCGTCATAGTTATGTTGTTGCTGTGGTACAACACAACTGTAGTAATAAATGAGTTATTCAATAGGCTTCAGTTTTCTTCACTAATTATACACCATCACTAGCATGTAATTATACACATGCACTGCAGTTTACACTAACGTTACAGTATTTATTACAGTTTATCAGTTTACTGTGCGACAGTATTCTGAACAATTCAGTAACAGTGTTGTACACATTATACACTTTACTATGTGGTTCAAAAACATGTTTATTATAAATTACTGTAGTTTTTTCCTCATGTGGATATCTCCCAGACATCATGAAATAACAGACGAAAGCATACAAAAGCATGGACGCATGGTCTATATTATTATTTATTTTGTAAGGGGGATGAGGTGCTCCACAATAATGACAGTCTAAGTTTTGTTGCAAGTGTTGAATTTCTTTTTTGTTGGTCGACTTACCATCAACAAACATTCATCGCTGCTGCACATCTGGATACACATGACGTTACGGTTGTTTAATCTACCAAAATGCCAGTAAAGACATGGATTATTGCACAAAAAGATGGAGATTTCATTGCAGCGATTACATGGCAGGGTTCATTATTTGTATTCTCCTGGATTTTGTATAAGTGGTGTGGTGTTTGTGTCTGATTTTTATACAACGCATTCACATATAATACACATAGGCCTGTATATAATAATAATTATTGGTGCTGTCAAACGAATTATCGCGTTCAAGAATAAAAGTTTCTACACATGGATGTATTAAATGAATGCTTATCATATGCCGCCTTTTCTTCTGTTTTTTTAGCTAGTTTCTTAAACTTTCCCCTCTTTATGAGCAAAAACTTTTGTAAGTCTATAAAAGCTGTTCAGCATTCCTAATTTAGCCGATTTAAACAACATAATCAGAAACATTTTGATGTTCTGATAGATATTCCTATGTAGAGGAATCACTTCCTGTCCTCGCGCGTCATCAATGACGTCATGTGAAAAAACCTATTGCAGAGACAAAAATCATGTTGGAGAAGATGATAGAAGAAAACGAGAGACTATCTTCAAATATAATTTTCGAAATCCTAACAATCTAATATTGTGTCGATCCAAATTCAGACATCAGTCATATTGTGTTTGTCATTGGTTGATAGATTCAAAAGAAGAGTTCAATCAAAAATTGAGTGAACATTAGTTCACAGTCATGTCAGTCCAAACCTGTATGACCTCATCTGTTCTATGAAACATGATAATTCTGAAGAATACCTTGTTTTTGCTGTGATATAAGAAAGTAGAGTAAAAAAAACCTAGGTTTGAACTGGAAAACAACCTTCAACATTCTCTCAACCCTTAGGAATATGGCTTTCCCTTTATTTTCCCTTTATCCGTTTAATAAGAAATATCGATTTTGTAAGAAATGACATCATACATTAAGGAAAACTATATATCATCTAACTGCAGAACAACTGTTTTCTGTATCTGTGAATGTCTCTGGAGATCATCTGTCCACAGTCAGCTCAGTAGATGTTGTGAGAACTAAACTGGCCTGCATGTGGTCTGCTGCGCTGCCCTTTTCGAGCCACTCAAACATCACATAGCTGAGTCACGGATACAGCGAAATGACTGTGCTTCAGTGCATTGGCATTTGCTATTCAGTCAGCATAAAATATGTCAGTATGGCATTGTGAATCCAAAAGCGCATTGGCAGATCTCTCATCAAAATTCAGTGGGTCAGAACGACAAACCATTGGAAAGTTTATTAGTTCTCCCTATTAATTTGCTCTGATGTTTAAAAACAGAGTGTTTCCTCATCTCTTATCATCGAGGTCACTGTTTGCTTCCTTAGCTCGTTAGCACGCTAGTAATACCCAACGTCCCGCTGAAACCACTTTGACCTAGTTTGTTCCATCCTAGTGAACTCAAATGGCTCACCCATTGGAGAGCAGCCACAATGGCCCGACCCACTCACCTCGGGGCCTAACAAAGACCCCATTGGCTGTATGTGTGCCACGGGGTGTGAGAACCACCCGCCTTCATCCTCTTCCCTCTCGGGGCAGACCTCTTTTAGCGCAAAGCACATAGACTTTTATTGTCCATTAACTCTAATTGGAGCACTATGGATGGGTCTGGACGAAATGGGCATGCAGAGTTAATCGTGTTGTAAATGCATTCACATTAAGCTCCTGTCCTGCTTCATGAAGATGGGAGGAAAGAGGCAGGTCTATAAAATCAGATGGTTACAGTGAAGGGGTCAGATTGGTGTCCTGTAATGGAGCGGTGTAAACTGCAACAATGGCCATCCACTTTATAAGTGGCCTCTTGCAAATCTGAAGAAAAGACTAATAAGGGACCTCCGGGAATGAATACACTAGTTGTTTTGTAGATTATATGTTCAAATTACTGTCTTTTTGAAGTATTGAAGAGTTTGAGTTTGTTTGAAAAGCCGTTCACAACTCTGGCTTAATTGATAGGGCTGAGCAGCAAAATTATATATAATGATGGTAAAATAAAGAATTTGTGCTGGTTATTTTTTTTTTTTTATTTATTTATTTTTTTTGCATATGTAAAATTATACCTGGATAGTTTTTGGTAAATCGTTGGAAAGAACCAAAATGTAAAAAACAATAAATTAAAAAAATTATAAAATGTTTTACATAACCATGTCTTTACTGTCATTTTGGTTGATATATGCAATCTTATAAGAGGTATTGACTTTTGGATATTAATAATAATAATAATAAGAAGAAGTAGTATAATACTAGTAAACAAAAATGTAAGATTTTATCACTTGCATTTTTAATGCAGTAATAATATTAATAAAAATAATCTATAATAATATGAATAAACATTCTATAATAATATTGACATTTTATAATTATATTAATAAATAAAATTAATTAAATAAAACATAAATTTTCTTGTCACCATTAATTCACCTTTGTGCTTTGGGTTTCGTATGGGATTGTCAAACATCGAATAAAAAAATTCACAAAGTAAGGGTGGAACATAGAGTAGCTCTTTCCCTTTAAAAAAAAAAACAGCCACTAGCTTTTTGTTTTATCATCGCTCTGCCAGTGGGAATGGGTAAGCTCAAGTGCATCAAATGAGATTTGTTGAAAGAACTGCAAGCTTTAGATGTTTATATCAGTTTTAAATCTTCTAAATGTGAATTTGTTGCGCACTGGCTTATAGATATCTTAAAAACTAACAATACTGATACTAACATCTAAAATAACTTCATTTTCATTTCATGGGACCTTTAAAAACATCAGAGTACATGTTGACAAATTATGCATTGCCTAATATATGGACATTTAAATAGCATATTTACTGCTTTAATACTTTTGGTAACTGTTACGAACTGCAATGGAACTGCACAGCCCGCAGTGTGATTTATCTCAGCTGTGGTCCGTATGGTTCAGCTTACATGGTCAAAGAGCAGTGGGTAGGAACCACGCTGAGGTCAGGTATTAGTGTCTATATAGAAAAAGTGTCATACGTTCATCCCTGGTCACCATAGGTGATGGCCTTTGATATTTGTGGTCTGGTTCAGAGGTTACACATATGTTTGTGTTTTCATGCTTGCGCTGCATCCCTTGACTACAGCAACAGAAACAACTGAAGCCCTTCTCAAACATTGACTAGAACTGTTTGTTTAGAGGATCCAGGCGCAAGTTACTGGCCTTTTAGTTCACCAGTCAGTTGGTTTGAGGTGGTCGGTGGGAGTGCAGAGAGATGGATGGATGATTGATTGGCAGAGCGAGCACAGCACAGCGAGCAGGTCTTTTTGTTTTTCAACATTAATAATTATATGAATCATTATTAATTATTTAGTACCAATAATAATTGATCACAAAAAACAGTGAGACTAATGATGCTGAAAAAACAGCTTTGAATCAGTTGAATTAAATTCAAATTTAAACCGCATTCAACACTCAAAATTATTTTGCTTAATGAGCTAAAATAACACAATTCTTCAGATTTTTTTTTTTCGGGACAACTTAATTGTTTTATGTTCATTTCACTAAAGTTTGTTACGTTAACTTGTTAAGTTTACTTAATCTATTTGTGTTGAGAAAACATAAATGAATTGTGTGGAAGCTTACATTTTTTACAGTGAATAAGAACATTTTATTTTAAATTGTGTTAATAACTCAAAATTTTACCATTTTATTTAAATTATACTCTCAACGACGTTCAGAAGCTGTTTACAAGTTTTTGGGTCTTTTCTCAAACATTATAACTGCTAATATTGTGTTATAACCTTTATAACTATTATATATTATTTATGGATATGAATATACTAGTATAAAACCCCTAAAATACTTATTGTCTAAACATAACTTATTTTAATTAATTTTTTTTATTAAAACATAAATTAATTGTGGTGATCAAAAAGTAACGGAGGGTTTTGTTCTCCAGCTTAACATTACCAAAGATCACCAATGTCCTTTTTTTTCTTTTCTTTTTCTTATTTTCAAGGTCTTAACACCAAAACCCAAAAGACTTATGTAATAACAAACCATTTCTGCCTCACTTCTGTATAACAAATAATTAGAGGAGCTTTTTTAATAAAAGCATGACCTTTCACTAATCCTTTGATACCCATCATCTCCACAGTATTTGTTGCTTTTTCACTTGAAGTGGCTGCTGGGATATCAGCATGCTGAACGTGCCTGTGTGCATTTGATCTAATCGCTGAGAGCAAAGCAATGTGTGCGTGCACACACAGCACTCGTTCACACACACTCACTGC
Source organism: Danio aesculapii (assembly GCF_903798145.1). NCBI lineage: Eukaryota > Metazoa > Chordata > Actinopteri > Cypriniformes > Danionidae > Danio > Danio aesculapii. The sequence goes on from NC_079438.1 coordinate 40,386,493, forward strand.
TCTTTGCTGGAACATTGTAATCAGTGGCCTCCATTGAATTTACAAGCCTTGTTTCCACATCTCTCTCTCCATATATGGAATATTTTTAGCCCACTGTCTCTCTCTCTCTCCCTCTCTCTCTCTCTCTGTGTTTGTGAGCAGTAGGCCGTATTTTAGAGCTACTGTAAGAAACCTAGCCAAAAAATGTGTGTGTGTGTGTGTGTGTGTGTATAAGGCTACGTTTACACTAGCGCAGTTTAATTTCAAAATGCACAGCTTTTACTATGGTTAAACCGGGCATGCACACTACACCGCAGGTTTTGACAATTGGAAACAGAGACTTTTGAAAACATTGCAGACTCTGTTTTAGTTAGAAAACTCTGTTTTTCATTGTAGTTGAGACCAAACACATAGTTTTAATACTTTGCTGCTTGCATTCATTGCCTGATTTGCTCTTCAGGATCATTGCGTATTTTTCTCTGATTTGTAAAGTACACTGTCATATGATGAAAGCAGGAGGCTGAGACCATAGAAATCAGGTTTTCTTTCATTTTAAAAACAGCAATGTTTTATTTTTGTGATAGGCTACTAAAAGTAAACTTGTCTAACTCTTAATTACAAGACAAAAAGTGGAACATTTTAAGATTTCGATCATATGCACAAAATAAATTCCTCCTCCAATCAAAGAAACAAACAAATTTACATCGTTAGAAAAGCTTCGGCTGCACAATTGAAGTTGCACAATGCACCACACTGTCAGATGACAATCTTATATGTCGATATTAGAGCACAAGTGAAGTACAAGCCTTGTTTCCATAAAAACGTTTGCAGAAAACCAATTGGTTTGCTAAATCATTATGAAAACAACTTTATATTTAGGTTTAACCCTTTAACCAGATCACACCAGTGTTATCAGACTAGACTCGTTGTTGGAGCGTACAGTCATTAGAACGTTCAGTGCGTCACATAATCATCTGCTAAATTATTTTTAGAGTTACGTTCTAAAAATAACCTGAAGTAGTCAGCTTTATTTTTTTTTACAATTATTATAGATGTTTTAAAGTTGTTAAACCCCTCACTTCAAACTTTATACACTTTTCTCAGACAGGCATTAACATTTTCACACTTCTCTCTCTTGTTTAAACACTCTCAAAGTTCAGACCTTTGTAAAAAAAGTAAGACCAGTATTATAGAATAAAACCAAAGATCAAAACAATTTAATCTTCATTTATTTATTCCGTAATGGCGCCATACAGCCACGTAACTTTTATCTTCCTTTAGCATGTGCAACTTTTTATGTTGGACTTTAGCAAAGTCCAACTTTTTGTGCGATGGTTAGCAACTTTCTCTGCCTTTTTGGTGCTACCGCAGGTGTTTTTCATGGTGCAGAACGTTTTGTTGACATGGTGGGGAGAAAACATACAGACATGCAGTACACTTTGGAGTCACACTGCTAACGTTCAAAAATTTATGTCAATTTGGCAAGCTGAACGCATTCTGTACTGTACAGGAGACATGGCGCAAGGAAGATTGATTGGCAATGGTTTTCAACCAATCAGGATGCAGAAGATTCTGCACTGTAGAAAAAAAGCATGTCAAATTGCACAAAAAAAATCGGTGAAGCTCCGAAAGATGAATCGCATTATAGCGAGGGACCACTGTAATGTGTATTTTATGTTTCAGACTTTAAATACTCATACATTAAGTGCGAGCATTACATAATTATGGTTTAAAGTAATGTTTATGGTGTGTAAATACACACTGATGTCTATGGAGGTGGCAACAATAGCATACTCTTTAGGTTACGTGCTGATGTCTATGGAGATGGCAACGATAACATACTCTTTAGGTTACTAGAACGCTTGTTCTGTTCTTCTCCCAGTTAAACAACCACTTACATTTCATGTATTTTGGGAGAAATTGATGAATTAACATGTTGTAAAACCAGCAGCTCAAATCTCTCCACTGCAGCCCAGGCTAATATGATAGCACCCATCATCAAAATCAAATAATATGAAGGCATTTAAACGATGAAATACATGTTTGTATGAATATTTGAGAATCAGAATATTGGATATTTCGCAATATAATTAGTGATGTAAATATTGGCAGAATAAATGAAAAATAAGTAATGCTATATACTTCAATCATCAGGGCTGCAGTGTGCAACGTTAAAAAAAACTGATCCATCACCATTGAACCCTCAAAGCAAAGGTGGTCTATTATATTAATACTGGATATTTAAAAGGCTAGAAAGCTATACTAGACACGTTCTTAATGATTTAATAGTTTCAAATCTTATCTTGATTGTTTCTGAACACAGTTAATATTTAAAGGATTTCTTTCTTTTAATGCAGTTCAATGATAGTCAATTATAACATATACCATTAGTATCTGTGTTACTGTGTATCGGCTAACATTTCGAACAGTAATTTTGTAGCTACTTTTAGATACTGTCACATGTTTTTGGTAGTGTAATGTGGATGATCTTTTGAGAAATGTATTGCAAACTCCAGTATGTTCAAGAAACATTTTCATTCCAGAACACCGTGTTAAAACAAAATGCATTAGTGTAAACACAGCCTTAGAGAGACACTAAAGCAGGCAGAGAGGTTGAGGAGCAGAGCTGCAGGATAAAAACTTGAGAGCGAGCGTATGTGCAGCTGACACTGAGGCACAGCATACACCTCGGGCATCCTCACCGCTGGCCCGGGCACAAAACGGGCACACGTGCAAAATAATGTCCCCCCACAGGTGCTCTGAGACCCGGATACAGCCTGGAGGAGTAGTGAGCGGCCAGTAACAGAAACTAAGCATGCTTCACTGCATAGAGAGGGAGCGAGATGTTTTATAACTGCTGCTGGAATGCTTCAAGTGAATGCTTGGTTTGGAATAAACATTCTTTGCAATTTTGTAGTCAATTAGAAAACTGGCCAAGCAGCGCGCTCTTGTGTGCTTGCATACATCTCTGCTAGATCAGGCAAAACAGTTTTATTTTTGGTTTTTACGCAAATATTAATTGTATTTTATCATTTTAGGTAAATAGAATATTATTGTATAGAGATTTTATTTTAATTAATGCTTTGAATTCATTATAAATATAGTTTTGCAAACCTGATATTTTTCTTTTTCCAAAAAATAAGAAAAGTAATTTTTATTTAGAAATTTAAAGTATCTCCAATCCCATATTTGTAATTTAAGTAATTAGTTTGCCTATGATTATTATTATAATCTACAGAGTTGATAAGGTCATGGGAAACCTGGAAAAGTCATGGAATTTTGACATGGCATTTTCCAGGCCTGGAATAGTTTTGGAAAAACAGAAAAACCCACAAAGTTTTGGAAAAGTCATGGAAATTAGTTTAACAAATATCTGTATACTTAAATTAGGGCTGAGCGATATTGGAGAAATCTGACATTACCTTCTGTATTTCTGTGATATATATTGCGATGTGAATACAATTTCACCAGATGATTAAACAGGTTTATTTGGATTGATTGCGGGGATTTTGTAGAGGAGTGAATCTCGGATAATATATAACAAATAAATGACAAGCATAGATAAATAAAATATAGAAAAGACAAAAGTGAATTATAGTTTTCAGGTATTCACCATTCAGGTACAGATATTGAATAATCAACACTGCAGAGTCTTCATTGTATATTATTTAATCTTTATTAAAGTTACAAAAGATTCTTGTGGCCAGATGTTTTAAAATTTGAAATACTGAAATGTTAACATAGTCACAGGCCTTAAAGGGACAGTTTACTCAAAGATTAAAATGTACTCACTATTTACTCACACTTCACTTATTTCAATACTATTCGAGTTGTTAAATTATATTCTTTTTGTGTTCAAAAAAAAAAAGAAAACTCCATAAATGTTTGAAACAAGTGAAGGGTGTAATGAAAATGGTAAGTCATTTTTGAGTGAACTATCTCTTTAAAAATGCATGCAGATGATAAACTTTTACTCCATTATGATTAAACCCTATATTAAACTATTATCCAACATTGCATATCCTGCAGTGTGACTATTGCAGATGCACACATTGCGATATTGATGCTGAAATGATATTGTACAGCCCTAACTTGAATATAGGTTAGCTGTCTTTACTTATTTTCTGTTCTTGGCCAAACACTCTCACATTATTAGTGCTGTGTAAGCATTATCAAAATCAGTTTTACATAGATATAAAAACAAAATTAAACAAAATAAATTGTTGCGTGTTCTATGATATGCTGTAATAAATTCGAGCGTCATTGTTTTTCTTGTTATTCACCAAGTATATGTAGACATTACATGAATCATTACGTCATGAAAATGTACTTGAAAGTTCTGGAAAAGTCATGGAATTATAGTAGTAAAAATGTGGATGAACCCTGAAAATATTTTAGATATTATTATTATTATTATTATTATTATTATTATTATTATTATTATTATTATAAACAATTGTTATTTGTTTACTCTTGAATTTAAATTGTGATTTACTTGACTTATTGTAGTTACTTGACTTGACTTGTATGTGAATTATTGCTTATAAACTATTTTAGAATATTTTTGTTAATACTTTTACACAAACGTGCCTTTCGGATGCACTATCCTTTTAAAATCCTTTATAATTATTGGATTAACCAGCCTCGTCTTGTCAGATTTTACGCAAGATGACATTAGCGGCCCATAATTTGACAGCTCACTGGCTCTAATCTAAATTCATCAGTCATCAAGGCTCTTGTTTGATTTGCTGATGCTCTTTTTCACATGGAGGCATTAGGTAAACAAATGCTCTCGCGTTCACCAGGACAAAGCCTCCTGTACGAGACTGACATCACCTGCCTCTTTCTCTATCCGTCTCCTCCTCTCCTTCCCATCAGGCCATTGTCTTCCGCCCACAGTTGATCAGCATCTTAATGCGTTTCTGTCGTGTGTGAATCCTTGTCCAAATAGAGCTCTCATTAATGAATCAATCATGGGTGAAGTGCGAATCAAAGAGGACGATGAAAAGAGCCACGGGGACACTAGAGCCCCTGCACCTGTGGGCAACATCATTTTCATATTGTACAATAACTTTACACATCCTGTGAGGTCACAGCAGAGATGATTGATTTTAAAGGGGCGGTTCATTCAAAAATGACAAATTGCTATTGATGCTTGGGCTCAATCCCAATTCTATTTTTTACCTCTACACCTTCCCCTTAGCTCTTGAAACAGATTGTGATGGGAAAGGGCTTCAAATTTTACTACAACTACAACACCTGCACACGTCATCATACTGTTTTGTCATCGCAATCCCTTGCTTCATATGAGATCGACGATAATGACTGCTGTAGTTATTCCAGTTGTGTTTTTTTTTTTGGTATTTATCTTCAGGAAATCACTGAAGGCAACGATATCATGTTATAATGATATAATGCGGCAATAAGCTGGTAACTGTACAGTGCATTTTACATCGTGGCCATATACATCTATATAAACACACAAAAACAACATTAACATTAAACCAGACACTGTGAAAAGGGTATTCGAGTCACAGATGTGAAAGTATGCTATAGATTCTGAAATTTAACGGGGAGTTTAAATCATTTTTTTAAAACGCATGGCAGTAAAACCCGAACGCTGTTATGAATGTATGAAAACATCTGCTTGTTTGTTGTAAAAATTCGTAATAATGTCAAAAAAATACTAATTTATGCATCTCCTGACTTCCATGTACAGCCATGCTGTCATTACAGCTGGTGTATTCTGGGAAATTTTCTTACCCCTTGGTTTCGAGTGTGGTCCTGAAAAATCTCAGTTTCAAGAGCCATCTAGCTCCTCCCCTTAGCCCTACGCCTTCAAGCTATAGAGAACTGGGACACCCCTACCCCTCGTTTTGCGTGTTCACATAAGGGGAAGTGTTAAGGGGTAGATTTGGGATTGGCCCTTAATATACTTTAATAGAAGCATGTGCTTATGGGGGATTCTGGAATTGCGGGTACATTTTATATCTCAAGTTACAAACTTAGGTTATTTATTTTTTTAAACAACTGTTTTTATGAAACTGTATGAATGTTATCTCTAAAAATAATGCTTTGTGTGAATTTTATTTTGAAACTTAAACTTAAAGACCTCCACTATACCTAATTTTACAATTCCTGAACCATTCTAATTTTCATCTTTTTTATGATTACTGTACTAAGTTAAATAAAACTTTACATTGAACATCTGTTTTTGTTTTTTTTTTATTATTATTACTTGTAAGTTCAGTAATTAATTTTTTTGTCTGCCCATATGTTTTGTCAACAACATTGGTTATAAAAAGGCATAGCAATCTTTAAAGCACTGAAAGAAAAAGCATGTGACTTGCTCAGTGATGTCACTTTCTTTGGCGGGAAACTCTGGAAGACATTGAGGCAAGTCATTGTTCTTCTCTCATGAATTTGTACAAAGTATTTAGCAAACACCAATACTAGATTAATCATTTCTCAACTGTTATTGTGATGTTTCAGTGAATTTCTCTTTCACTTAAAAAAAACAATAATATGATGAAAAATGTGTAAAATTCTGTTTTAGACATGTCATGTGGTATTTGATTTGAATTTAGCATTTTAAGCGTACATTATAGTAGCATTTAAAATGTACATTATCTGTCCCTGAATGAATAAATAAATAAATACAGTGAATAAAAAGTATTTTATCCCAAAACATTTATAAAATGGACTGATGGTTGATTTCTGTGAGTTGTTCTGTAAAGAAATCTGTCATTCATTTGGTTCTCAGATGTTAACTCTGTCATTGTCCTTGTCCTCAGCCCAATTGAACCTACAGCTTTAATAGTTTTGTTATGCTAAAAATTGTTATTTAGGGAAAAAAATTCACAAATATTAAAGTTTTAAGTTGTTATCGTTCACATCAATTGATTTTAAACTATGAAATCATAAATAAATTCCACAAATAAATGCTACATATATATAATACAAAAACATTTACAATTGTCCCCATGTTTCGGTCTGACCTGTCACATTTGCATTAGGTTTAACATAAAATGCGTGCAATACACCTTTAAGGCAATGACTCGAAGGAAGTGATATGATGGAGAAGCAGACAGTGATCAAGGATCGGTTCTATCATTGAATTGTATGGTTTTACGCTTGTTTTTGTATGATTTGAGGAAGACAAGCTTACAATTCAGGCCCTGTCACAATTTTTTTAAGTGAAAATGTACGTTTCTGGTAGAATGTCCCTTAATGTGCTACTGACCCCCCTCTCATGATTGTGAAACGCTTTGGGTGTGTGGCCATACACAATAAATGCGCCATATAAATACACATTACTTACTGTCACTGACATCTTGATTGGGCTGGGAGTGAGTAAATTACTACATATTTTCATTGAAGGCTAAACTCTGCTTTTGTTTCAACCCAATGGATTGTCAGCCGAATGCGATTTACTTTCAACCTCTGGATATCGGCTATAAATCGTTCTATATTTAAATAGCCAGTTAATTGCTTGGTAACCGGTTTCCCGGCAACATCGCAATGCTTTCTGTTCCCCTGACCAGCGAGTGTAGGTTTCACTCCTGGTCTGTTTCCATGAAGTGGCTATTCTGTTATATCACCTATAGCCCTTTTTATATGAGCACCTACTTGGTTTTCAGGATGAAGAAAACAATGATCCGCAGCACTTGTTTGTCATATAAGCAGACGCCAAACCTTAGGAGTCTTTGAAATGGAAATCCCCCATCAGCCACTGGAAGTGAAAGTGTTTTTATGCTGTGTCAACATGCTAGTGTTTGAGTATCGTGGCGTTTAATGGAGATGTCTTTTTCTCTTTGTTTTTCCTTCTCTTCCTCCTTTCTCTCGCTCTGCAGACTGTTCAATTTGTCCAAGGGATCTTTGTGGAGAAGTATGACCCCACAATAGAAGACTCGTACAGAAAGGCAAGTTCTGCATCATTTCTATTGTCAAACCACTGTCTTTATAATGGATTCCAGACTCAAAACGCAATTTATTGTTTTCCTGGGCCAACACACACATACACACACACACACCATACAGTAACACAGGGCTGTTAGTTGTCTTTGTATCCCAATATAGTCTGGATGTTTTTCCATGAAAATTTTACAAGAATTGTGCATATGTTGCATTATTACAGATTCAGATTATATGATTTATTTATTAATAGGTGTTAGACAACATTATATCACACAAAAAGAATTCATATCTCACAATGAGCTCACATAAATAGATACAAATACATGACACATAGTTTTACATCAAGCATATTTGACTAGGGTGACGCTGTAGCACACTGTCAGCTTACAGCAAGAAGGTTGCTTTGAGTCCCAGCTGGACTTTCTGTGTGGAGTTTGCATGATGCTCTGGTTTCCCCCACAGTTCAAAGACATGCGTAATAGGTGAATTGGATAAACTAGACCGTAGTGTATGTGTGTGAATGAGTGTGTATGGATGTTTCCCAGTACTGGGTTGCAGCTTGAAAGGCATCTGCTGTCTAAAACATGTGCTAAATAAGTTGGTGGTTCATTCCGCTGTGGCGACCCTTGGTGAATAATGGGACTAAATTCGAAGGAAAATGAATGATTGAATGAATATTTGACTGGACTGTAATACTTTGTCTTGTGTAAGAAACTTGTATTATTCTGTTGATATTTGGCAACCAAATAAATACGAATGCATTTAGAAGAAAAATAAATCAGTTCTGTTTCTCACCTATAATATGACAAAAAAGCTAGCAAAACGATATAAATGAATTTTGGCTATAAATAAATGTATAAATGCTCAAGTAAATACATATTTAAACAAATTCATTGATTATTTCATAAATAAGTCAAGTTTTCTCTGTTGTGAATTAATATCCCAAAATGTGATTTTGTTTTTTATAAATAGTCATTTTATACCACAGTTGCTAATTTTGTTTCCTGTTTTACTCTTATTTACTGATACTTTGGGTTTCATATCCTACATATTATTTTTAGACTAATTTCAAAGGTCACAGAATTGCTAAAGGAAGGAAGAAAGAAAGAAAGAAAGAAAGATGCATTTACATTAGCAAAAATCACACAGACAACACTATCAAACACTACAAACTATCATTCATTCATTCATTCATTCATTCATTTACTTTTTGACTTGGTCCCTTTATTAATCTGGGGTCAGCACAGCGGAATAAACCACCAACTTATCCAGCATATGTTTTACACAGCGGATACCCTTCCAGCTGCAACCCATCACTGGGAAACATCCATACACACTCATTCACAAACATACACTACGGTCAATTTTAGCTAACCCAATTCACCTGTGGCACATGTTTTTGGACTTGTGGGGGAAACCGGAGCACCCATAGGAAACCCACGTGAACACGGAGAGAACATGCAAACTCCACACAGAAATGGCAACTGACCCAGCCGGGGCCAAACCTTCTTGCTGTGAGGTGATTGTGCTACCCATATAGCCACCATGCTTCTCCACTACATACTATTAGCACTATCAAACTAGCAGTTTTTTTTTATTGGTCAACACAGTGAATTACTATTCAGTATTGATAATTTGTCAAAAAAAATGACAAGTAGACCACACTTAAAGGTGCAGTAAACTTAAAGTTTTTGACTCTTCTAAACCATAAAAATACCATAATATGTTTGCAGATATTTAAGAAACATGCCAAGTGAACATTCATATTTATCTAAAAAATAATGCAAAAGTCAGATATCCTACTTTGAATATGTGCTTTCCACACTGGAACGTCTTCTGGTTCTTTTAATCCACCCATGTCAGTTTAGTCAATTATATTTCAGCACCCCGGGTTGCCTTGATGGAAAGAGCATATTTCATTCATTCATTCATTCATTCATTCATTCATTCATTCATTCATTCATTCATTCATTCATTCATTCATTCATCCATTCATCCATTCATTCATCCATTCATTCATTCATTCATTCATTAATTCATTCATTCAACTACTGGGTGTCAAACCTGCATACTGCACCTTTAAATATCTATATAAATCATCATATTTGAGTCCAGCTAGACAAAGTCCAGCTACCTTACGAAATCTTATTTTGCTATTGCATGTGCGCTGCCAATTTCCAATTACTCTTATAACAAAACAATATACAGATGCTCATCAGTTCTACATGTTCAAAACTGTTAAACAACCTATAGTTACGCAAAACTCCAAATGGTTACATTGCTTTGCATCAAACCTTAATGGCCCCTATTATAATCAATGAAGCTGCCTATAATCAATGAGCTGAAAAGGGCCATCTGTGACACCGCTTGCAGATTGTTTTCTGCTTGTGTCAGACTTTTTCAAATTGCAGATCTATATCACGGCAGAGTCTCAATCAGCAGACACAGTTCTACAGGACGTAATGCACGTCAGAAAGCTGCAGCGTTCGATGAGGTTTATATTTGTATGGCCTCTGTCCAAGGCTCCGAGACAAAGGCCATATCTAAAAATGAACGTTCAGTCGACAGTGAAAGGAAGTGTCATCTTGACCAGTGCCTCCCTTCCTTACAGTCACTTACGCTCATGTCCAATGGCAACTTCCTGCTGTTGACGAACAGAACTACAGTTTATTCCTGGACATTTCCTATGCTGGGGGATATGGTGTTGTATTGGATACTTCAGTTTAAAATTTAAGACACAGTTATTATATTTACCTGAAACCGAAACTGCAAAACTGAATTTTTTTTTCCCAAAAAAGTATTTTTTTGTCCACTAATTGTGTTTATTTAGTAAAATGATTAGCTAAAATAATGAAAATGTAGATAAAACTATATGGACAGAACACTAAACAAAAAATTATTAAAGAAAATCGTACAATTTAAACATTTAAAGTGTTAAAAATACATAAGCGAATACTAAAATAAACGAATAAAACCATATAAACACACAGACACGTGTGTATATATATATATATGACTAAGGCAACTAAAAAAGAACCACAAAATGATTAAACTAAGTGTTGAAAGTCAAATGTTTAACATTTTAAAGGCCTGGTGATTCAGAGGGAAAGTGAGCTGCTGACAGGAAGTGAGCAGTGCTGGAATGTTCCACTGTGATCTCTGTGGGGGGAGAAGATGAACACTAACCGACTCAAACTCATTGCAGGCTGTGTTTTAATAATGCAACACAGAAAGACAGTTAGATTGATGATGATTTTCTGCTGTTTTTCATGTCTGCGCAGCAAGTGGAGGTGGATGGACAGCAGTGTATGTTGGAAATTCTGGATACTGCCGGAACGGTAAGTTAGACTTGTACAGGACATGTACAGTATGTGTGTGTGTGTGTGTGTGTGAAAAGTACAGTACGTTAACCATTAACACCAAGGTGGTGATGATGACAAGAAACTTCCTCATATGATTGCAAAGTTCTTTAGGTGTAAGCGCTTTATAAATATATACATACTACATACAGCGCTCAGCACAATTGAGTAGAACCCATTTTGAAAGTGAATATTTGTATCCATTTCTCAGTAAATATAGGCAATGTATTTTGGTGCATTTGAACAAAACAGATTTATTAAACTGATGTATTTATTAAAATTATATTTTAGTCACTAAACATATATAGAAATTAAAAGATAATACAGTTAAATTCAAGCAAAATATTGCAAAACAATTACAACCTATAACATTTTTTTCCCTCTTTTTTTTTTATTTGTATTTAAGATTTTTTTATAACATATAACTTTGGCTGTACTAGTTTGTGGACCACTACCATAAGTTATTTTGTTAGATAAGCTCCAGATTTGGTTTCAGTACTGACTTATCTAATGTATATGCACAAATATAAAATGGTATAGCTTCCTATTAAAACTATGAATTTGAAAGATAGATTTGTGAGGGGTCTACTTGTATATGCTGAGCACTGTACACACAGTTTGGGGTATATCGTTTACAAATTGTAGTCTGTTTCTGATTACAGATTACATAGATTAGAGTGCTTTTATTAGGGAAAGTGTTTGGGCTACTTTTGGGATTACTATTAGATTTTAGACATTTTCATGATATTTACATGGTCATTAATATATTGTGAGTATTTATTAAATTCTGCATAATTTACTGCTGCTTTGTGAATGATTTGCAGTAAAGTCATTTACAAAAATGTAACTATTTTAGTTTAAAATGTAATATTATGTAATGGCAAGTATTATGTTTTGTTTTGTTTTATGTATTATGTATCTATTTTGTTGTTCTGTTTAGTTCAGTTTTATTAAGTTGAAACGAGTTCTTATTTTCCATTTTATTTCTTTGCAGTAGAGTGGCAAGTTATTGGAAAATTGATATTGGTTTTATTTTATTATTCTGCAATAAATATTGCGATATGAATACAGTTTCAGAAGATGGTTTGGATAGCTCTATTTGACTGTTTTCTGGGGAGTCTAACAGTATTCAGGTACAAAAATTTCATGCAAAAAAATTTTTTTTCTTACTTTGTTTTGTCTTGTTTCTAGTCCAAATATCAAAGACAAGTTCTTAGAGCAGATGAAAAATATTGTTTAGTTTTCAGCGTCAGAGGAAAATTAGGAGTTTTTTGCTTGTTTAAAGGAAATTATCTGCCAGTGGGATAAGTGAAATAATCTTGTTTTTGCTTTGAAATGTAGATATTTAGACTAAATAAGAATAATTTTTTTCCATAAATCATATAAATTTCATATAAAAACAATAATTAAATACAGTTCTGTAGCTCCTGGTCAACTGTAATTCAGACTGGACATTGCATATCTTGTGATGTGACTATTGCGGATGCGCACATTGCGATATCGATGCTGAAACGATACATTGTGCAGCCCTACTACGAAGTGACTTTGAAACATCTTTATGAATTTAAAATAAAATAAATTTTGAGCTGTATTTTTGGTGTTGAAAATATAAGTTTAAGTTATTTTCATTACATTTAAATTTTACTTTTACCATTGTCTTTTTAATAAGGGGGCAAATCAAAATTATTGGTTAAGTTTTATAACAATAATAAAAATAATAATAAATATTTTAATTATTGCTGTGAAAGTATAAATATTGTTCAGCTTTAAATGGTGTTGATTCATTTAATTCTCAACAATATGCTTTAAAAGAAAGTAAATTCAATATTTTTGTCATGTTAATCTGCCGATGAGTCAACAACATCTAGATAATGTGATAAAAACAGCTTTCATTTAAGCATTTCAAAGCTTTAAAGATTTGTCATTTCAGTCATATAATTGCTGTCAGCTAGTGTTTCAGATAGTATTTGAATTTCCCATGATGTCACAGCCCAGATAAAATCTTGACTGGTAACTTCCAGCGTCAGTGTGCATTAAGTCATCCGTGTTAACGTTTAACCAACAATCAAAAGATTAAATGGCTAGTTTAGATTCAAAGGCTTCAACACTGTAGATTGGAAATCCAAAAAAGTACCAGATTTAAAAATTAAACACACTAATCCTTTTTTGTTCTGCATGTGTCATGACCGTAGCTCACATGATCACTTTCCCCAGCTCTCCCCCCTACTGTAAGATAATTGATAACAAACTGTGCACATGTCCGTCTTCATGGCAGTCCTCATCTTGTACAGGTGCTCGAGGTCACCGAGCCATTTTGGCCCCTATGGGGGATAAAGACATGTTTTCAGTTCCACAAGCCCCCGTTTTACAACTCTAAGTTTGATGACAGATGGTGAATGTTGTCCTTGGGCTCTGTGTGCCAGAATGAAGCCACGGTCAAGTGAAACCGAGCCAGAGAAGCGGAGAATATTCCTGACGGAGATGCAGACTACAAATTGGCTATTTTTTTGTACAGTGGAATTGGATATTGTTGAGCAGTGCTAGTTCCAAATTAGCCATACTGTGGAGTATAAACTTAAATGCTGTGGGTGAGGACAAACTAGAAAAGTCAAAAGTGGAAGCTGAAATTTATTTCAAACTTTAAGACAAAACAGTTCATTTACACTGTAAAAAATGCATAGTTTCATACAACTCCATGTCGTCTCAACATAAATCGATCAAGTCAACTTAATTGTTTTTACAAATTTAGGTGTATTGAACATAAGTTGTCCCAAAAAAAACCTTAAGAATTGTGTCGTTTCATCTCACTTTATAAAAGTAGCTTAAACAAGCAGGAAAAGTCATGTTTTGAGTGCAAGTCAGTCTGTAATTGGTATAAACCGATTTTACAGTTATTAGGGATAATTGAGTGCGCCTCACACAGGTAAGTGGGCTTGACAAACCACCTGTAGAAAGCACACTCTTTCATCTCTCTGACACTTGCACTGGGCACATTCTTACAATTAGCACAAGAAAAACCCACAATGCATTTATTAAGTATGCTTCGCGCCAGTGAGTGGGCTTGACAAACCACCTGTGGAAACACTCTTCTCTTTCTCTCTCTATAAAAAACACTCCCCCTTATTCTAGCAGTTAATTCCCTGAGCAAGTACTAACAGTTCCTTTATATAATTAGCACTTGTGTGTACTGCCTCTCCTCTTAAATTGCCAACTCAAAGCTGGTTTATACTTTTGTTGCGAGTGATCGGCATGACCCACGACACCTGCCTTGCGCGTGCATTTATAGTTCTGCGTGCTGTTTGTGTTCTGCAATAGCACTTCCGAAACAATAGCTGGCAGTTGGTTTTTATGTTCCTCGGTGTTGTGTTTCTTCGCGGGTGTTTTGTTTTTTCTGAACGCTACATTAATGTACAAGTAGTTAATACTCGCTCATTCAGAGGCAGAAAACAGGCGGATGCACAACAACAATCATGAGGTAAACACAAAACAACAGTTTCCATCTGGAGCTCCTTCATGGGGCTCGACACTTGTAAACACTCGCTCCAACAGGTTCGTGTGGCTCTTGGTCCCGCCCACACTGGTCACAGCTAGCAAGTCCACCAATCACAGAGCATCGTTGCGATGTGTAGTTACATTTTTTGAGAGGTGCATGTCACCATCGGCGTCAGCCACGGCGAGGGCTATGCGGCTGTGCAAAGGCTTCTCCGTACCATTCACGTGGGCTTGCCGCAGAAGTATAAATCGGCCTTTAGTTGTAAGTCGCTTTGAACAAAAGCGTCTGCTTAATGACTAAATGCTTAATGACATTTTTAATTTTATTTTTTAGCTTTATTTTAGTCATAATTTCAATTTTCCTTCATTTTATTAGCAACGTCCAACAATCCAATCAATATCCGAAGGACAAAATCAAAGCTCTTCCTTAATTTTTTTTTCCTCATTCCACAAGCTGTAGCACTTTGATATGTCTCGATATGAGAAAAGGACAATCACAACTACTTCATGCCAACTTTAATCTCAAATAAACGCATAAAAAATGTTTGTGTTTACATAATATACACAATACACACAAAACTATTATGTATATATGAATACATTAATGTATACAAATGTTTATTCATATTTAAACAAAAAAGATTAATACATAACATAAAATTATAAATGAATATTAATATAAATGTCTATAAATGAACATCTATTGTCTTGTCTAAAATTTATTTTGATCCATTGGTTTGTAAATCATTTTAAATTATCAACATGTATGTGTGTGCAATTATGTATACATAATAATTATACAATGTACACACCCATATATTATTTATAAATACAAGCTTTTATTTTGTACACAATTAATCACAGTTAATTAAGTAGCACACATTTCGCATTTGGCCAAATTACAAAAAAAAGTCATCAACCATAAAATTATATATAAATAACAGTATATATGTAAATATATATTAAAAGTATTTGTGTGTGCATCCATATAAACATAATAAATGTACACAGTACAGGCACATATATTTTGTACAAGAGTTAACCTTTAAACAGCACTAAATCACAAATAAATATGAACATCTTGAGCACTTTTGTGCACTTTTGTGGTTGTTCATACACATTTAACATTGAAGTGTTTACACAATAAAAATATCTTATAAAATATTCTTTTTGACTACTTCTAAATGTGGAAAAACTGACAACCTCAAAACATTTTTGACACCATTTACACCGACATTTAGCATAATCTATTCATTATTGTTTTTAAGAAAACACATCTCAATACCAGGTGTAAACAAGGTTGTGGAAAGCAAAACTAGATGTTCTGAAGAATGTTAACACTGCTCTTTTCTTTAATATGAATAGACTAGTGTTGTTGTTACGCCCCATGGCTCACAATGACCTAACAAAAAAGAGTGACACCCAAGAAAGTCTAAATTCTATAACATAATTTATTAAAGAAACCGTTTTGATCAACTTAAAGCAAAAATATATAAATGTAGCAGTCAAGAATCAGTGGTGTGATTAAAAAAAAAGGATAATAGTGACCAACAGCTATCAAGCTCTAAAAAAAGATTAATTTGTTATGGAAGAAAGAAAGAGTTCATTGAGTTTATCTGTGTGGATTTCTCCTCCGCAATCTCAAAGCTCATGCCCACTCACTTGCAGGTTTAATGAGACACTGTCATGCTCTCTGGAGAAAATAAATCATTCTCCTCCGTAGCCATCCCTACACATACACACTTTACAACCATGTTTATTCTTCATGTTTTAAGCAAATATGGCCACACAAGCTGAGTGGCTACCAATGTGCTTTTGGCTTTATTAACGTTACATCACTTCTTATTAGGTCACATATACAAATACATACTGTATATGTGTCTGTATAATGTGTGTTCCCAAGTTGTTATATCATGGATATCAGTTCTGCATTATGCATAACAAGGGTGTATTTTTTGGATTAAACTTAACTGTAAAAATTGTAATTGTAAAATGTTTGTTAACCTTTTTTATACATTTAAAATGTATTTTTCTGTCAATCAAAGCTCAGTTTTTAGCTTTCTTGTCAGCTTCATAATCCTTCAGAAATCCTTCTGATCTGCCATAACTGTTGAAAACAATTGTTTTTGAGGAAACCGTTCTTTGATTGATAGGCGATTCAGAAGAATTTAAATTTCTTATTTGATTTAGATATCTTTTGTACTGACTTTGATCAGTTTAATGAACCATTCCCAAATAAAAGTATTCATTTCATTGGGAGGAACAGTCCTATTGACTAAAAATACTGATTAAATAGAAGTGGAAATTCTGTATTTAGATTTTAGTTTCTGGATTATTTACATGGAATACATTTTCTTATAAACAATCCGTGCTATTATGGTTTATTAATATTTACTAAGACACAGTGAAAAGTACATGGTTGCTTTAAAAATTTAATGGAATCAAATTAACCTCGTAAGTGATTTATTATAAGTTAACTTACACAAAACTGGCCTAAAACAGCTTGTATAAAAATAATAAGTTGGAATATGGAACAAAAAAAATAGGTTGGAACATTATTAACTTAGTATAAGAAGTTAAAATTAACATAAAAATATATGTTGTCATATTGATCATATCATTTTTACAGTGTACCGCTTTTATTATGTATTATTACAACAACAACAAAAAAAAACATTAAGGGTAAGGTTGTTGTTTTTTTTAAAACATGTCCATGTGGTCATGTAAGGTATTGCAGCTCTTTGCTGTTGCACTGTACACACTATGGAATCAATTCAGAAAGGTTTTGATGTATGCATAGACTATTTATATTTTTTGGTTATTGAGAGTCCTTATTATTTGTCCTCAAATGTCCTTTTTTTGGAAAAATAGTTCTATTTATTTAATCCTTCCATTTGATCATTTACTTTGTTGGATATATCGAAAAAAGATAAATGAACATGTTGAACTTGATGCATTTTTGCTTAACTTTACAATAAGTGTGTGATTTGTACAAAAAGAGTGATTTTTAACCTAAATTAAAGTCTTAAATCATTTAACTCAAAGTTAAACTCTCAAAATGTGCTCTACTATTCCCTTTTCAGCCTAAATAAATCCACTGTAAAAATTAATGTTTCTTGAATATGAATGAATAATGATGAACGAATAAATGATTGAACAATTCTTGACAACGTGTTTTGTCTTAACTTAAAATAACATATTGCTTTACCTTAATTTAAGTCAGTTTAATGTAAAAATTGCTGTTTACAGTTAAAGGTAAAAAAATGCACAGCTTTTACCCAATATCTTCTCTTTTTTTCTAGTTTCTTGTTACCTTATATTGCTCATACTCACTATAATTTTTTTGGCTGGTTTTGGAGATCCCTTGATTGGACTCCTCCGTTCTCTGTGTAAACTCATCCTCCTCTTCGTTCTCTCCCACTCAGGAACAATTCACAGCCATGAGGGACCTGTACATGAAGAACGGCCAGGGCTTTGCACTAGTTTACTCCATAACAGCACAGTCCACCTTCAACGACCTGCAGGACTTGAGAGAACAGATTCTGCGGGTCAAAGACACGGATGATGTGAGTCTTCATCCACATCACACCACTGTTCAAGCTATACCATGGACTTTGGAGAAGCTTACTTTTTGGGGAATGGGGGTTTGTGCGCTTACGTGTGCCTCAAAAGAGGACTTACAGTGACTTATTAAGATACACAACAGCTTAAAGTGTATCCACTTGCTTTATGCAATCATTTTATAGGATAAAGTACTTTATATTTATATATTTGAATTTATAGGACCAAGTTATACACTTTAAAAAAATAACAGTAAATTAGCTGTTTTCTGTATATTACAGCTTATTTATGCTTTTGAACTGCATTATTGGACCTTGATCTTCCTTCCAACAACTTTTAACCTTGAAAAGTTTGGAAAGATGACTTTTATTAACATTTTGAACAGTTTAAAGTAATATATTGTTGGGGTTGGTGCTGTGTATTGTGGTACAAAAATCTTGTAGTAAACTGCCAGTACATTTGCTGTTTATTTCTCTACATATTATCTCTTATACATTATATTATTTCATACTACTAAAAACTGTGAATAAAGGTCACTTTATTAAACTGTAGAGTTGAATTTTCAACATTAAAAGTTGACAGAGCAGAGATCAAGATCCCATAATTCAATTTACAGCTGTAAATAAATGAAAACACTTGTGAATCACAAAATACGGACTCTTTTAATTAATAAATATATTTTACAGTGTACTTTATTGACATAAATTGATACCTGAAACTATAAACAGCCACCAATACTCCATGCATTAATGCTAATGGCGTTTATAGTCATCTGTATTAAAGTTGATTAGGTTTGAATGTTCAATTAATTCATATTTTTGCAATTTTACACATAATAATCCATGATGATCACATGACATGAAACTGAAATCGCACATCAAAATAACATGCTGTCAAATCTTTCACATTTTGACCTATACAGTTTCGCAAATCAAGTTTTTAAGGAAGCCCATAGTCTTCTATCTGGCCTATAGTTCACACCCTGCACTTAACACTCAGCTCTAACTTTAGCTTTTATCGTGGCCTGTTTTTAAAGCCACCCTCAGCTCTTATATGCTTTCCAGTGTCAATAATGGTGGCCTCTCCGCTGCGAGGGGGATCGTCTTTGTTGATTTATAAGGACAGAGGTTTTGGCCTCTGCTGCTCTCTGTTTGACAGCTTTGGTTGGGCATGCAAACAGTTTAGTAGTTGAGTTTACTTGTGCATGCTTTTTTTATCTTTAGAGATGTTATCAATAGAGGTTTCTGGCTGTTCTTGTTTCAAAATGTGTAATGTAACTGCACAAACTGTACAGTGTAAACATGAAGTCTCTCTTTTTTTAATCAAAAATATTTTACACTCACATCAGATACATGTCAGAGCTCATACATCTGAGTACACTCACAAATATAAGCACAAATTCGGTATATCCTCTTTCTCTTTTTGCAGTATACAATATATGATATACATACACAAAAGCAACAAACTATGTACATTTAGGGAGTGATCCTTCTGATTTTAAGCTAACATTAAAATGTATTACATTAAAATGGGATGTTGCGTAATAGGTACATTTTTCCCAGAATGAAATAAATTGTTACATTTTTCTGATTTACAAATGCGGTAATTTGCTCCATTTTATAAATGTCCAAATATGAAGTCTCTTAAACATCTGGGGGTCTATACTCGGGCACAGATAAAGGAATAAGATTGACTATTTGTGAAAATGTTTAGATGACACAAAAATTAAGAAGTTTATTGCAATACTGACTAAATAAATTACTGAATAATATTTTTAATTAGGTAATATTTTATTAAATATAGATAAATACATTAATATTGTCTGTTTAATAACAAATATAGATAAATACATTAATATTGTCTGTTTAATTACAAATATAGATAAATTATTGAATAGTAATATGGATATACTACCTAAATATTGTCTGTTTCTAAATTTTGACAAATATCAATAACATAAATTAATTATTATGAACTTTTTTTATTATTAATTGTATAATGACTTAATGCCTTCAGTTTGTTTTGACCGACGAATATCAGAAGTGTGACCGCTAAATGAGGAATAGCAGAGGATTTAAAATCTGTTTATAATGTGGCCTTTTTATTCAGATTCAGTGATTTCAGATTCTCCCGAAACCTTTGTTATAATTTATGATTTAATAAAACATCTTTCGTCACCAAATCAAAAGCCATATAAATGTTTCTAAGAGCTTTAGGGATTTTTAACAGGAACATAGTATAACATAACATATAACATGAATTATGACATTACATAACATAACTTATAACATATAACATAACATATTGCATAACATAACAAAGCACAGCACAGCATAACATTAAATAGCGTAACATATAACATATTGTAGCATAACCTAACATACCATAACAACAGAACATAGCATAACAGATAACATAAAACGACATAACATAACATATAACATAGCATAACATAACAGCATAACATATATCAACATATGGAAATATCAGCATAACATGACATAACATAATAGCATAACATATAACAACATATGGCATAACAACATATTATAGCATAACATAACAGCATAACATATATTAACATATGGAAATAACAGCATAATATAGCATAAATTAAAATGACATAACATAATAGCATAACATATAACAACATATGGCATAACAGCATAATATAGCATAACATATAACATATGACATAATATATAGCATAACATAACAAAGCACAGCACAGCATAACGTTAAATAGCGTAACATATAACATAATATAGCATAACCTAACATAACAACAGAACATAGCATAACAGATAACATAAAACGACATAACATAACATATAACAGCAAAGCATAACATAACAGCATAACATATATCAACATATGGAAATAACAGCATAATATAGCATAAATTAACATGACATAACATAATAGCATAACATATAACAACATATGGAAATAACAGCATAATATAGCATAACATATAACATATGACATAACATATAGCATAATATAACAAAGCACAGCACTGCAAAAAATTAAATAGCGTAACATATAACATAATATAGCATAACCTAACATAACATAACAACTGAACATAGCATAACATATAACATAAAATGACATAACATATAACATAGCATAACATAATAGCATAACATATTACAACATATGGCATAACAGCATAATATAGCATAACATAACAGCATAACATAACAACATATGGAAATAACAGCATAATATAGCACAACATGACATAACATAACAACATAGCATAACATGACAGCATAACATTACAGCATAACAAATAATATATAGCATAACATAACAGCATAACATATAACAACATATGGCATAACAGCATAATATAGCATAACATAACATATGACATAACATATAGCATAACATAACAAAGCACAGCACAGTATAACGTTAAATAGCGTAACATATAACATAATATAGCATAACCTAACATAACATAACAACTGAACATAGCATAACAGATAACATAAAACGACATAACATGTAACATATAACATAGCATAACATAACATGACAGCATAACATATATCAACATATGGAAATAACAGCATAATATAGCATAAATTAACATGACATAACATAATAGCATAACATATTACAACATATGGCATAACAGCATAATATAGCATAACATAACAGCATAACATAACAACATATGGAAATAACAGCATAATATAGCACAACATGACATAACATAACAACATAGCATAACATGACAGCATGACTTAACACAGCATAACATAACAGCACAACAAATAACAACGTATGACATAACAGCGTAATAAAGCATAGGATAACATAACAACATAGCATAAAATAACAGCATGACATAACGCATAACACAGCATGACACATAACATAATATAGCTTAACATATAACATAACATAACATAACATGAACAAGATAAACGATTATAAATGAACAAATCTAACTTGTTCACAGTCATAAAATTAAAAGTAATTGACTTCCTGTTGTTTTGACACTGCCAAATGTGTGAACATCCCTTAAGTTATAGTTTCCTTTGTCACAAATTTGGCTAAGCTTGGATTGAAACACGGCCAACAATATTAGAGGAAATGAGCCCCTGTGAAAGGTGTGTCAGTGTGTGTGTTTTTGTATCTCAGTGAGTGTGTGTATGAGAACAGGTTCTGAATGGATTCTGAGAAAGGTGATATAGTGCGATGACCTCAGTTGACCTGTTTTATTTTAGTCCACTTCCTGAACTGATTTGACACTGGGTGTTTGGGTTATTTATTCCATCTTTGCAACCTGGTTCACTTTTTTATCCTGTACGTAATATGTCCATTTCCCTGTTACCTTGAAAATATCTGCTAAAATTGAATGCAAATGCTGCGTCTTACAGTTTCACTTCTGCTGCGATATCTGAACGGTTTCGCTGGAGTTGTGTGGGAGATTTTTGTTGTTTTTTTTGGTGTGTGTTTGGTTTTGTATGCAAATATGAATGCATGTTGAGCTTTAAAATGACCAAAGGGATTTCTTTTTCTATTAAGTGAGGATAACAGCTGCTGTAAACTGTAGCACCTCAAGAATGATTTCTGCTAGTTTAGCAACATTGTTTTTGCTAATGTCTCTAAATAGCTCCCTCGATGGAAAACAGACATCAGGAAATTATGATTTTTTTTTTTTTTCAATAATCAGATCAGCTACTTTATTACTTCTCCATAATGTGCTGAAAATTCAAATCAATTGCTTTCCATTGGACAATTATGGAACGAAATAGAGAGTATTACACTGCTGAAAAGAATGTATATATGTTAATTATGTCTTAAAATGAAACCAATTGTGCTGCCATAATTTTCAAATGCATATATAGTAGACTTACACACATATAGTACATGAATACATACATACCTACATTCATACATACATAAATAAATATTATTTAAGTCAGTAAACCACTGAATAATTATTAATTAAATTACTGGTTTAAAGAGGTCTAAAAATGGATGTTCAAATGTGTATACTATGCTTAGCGATAAGGCATTTTCTATGCACTTTTGGGAAGATTAGTAATTGCAATGGTTATACAAACAACAGTAAAAAAAAATAACAATAAAACCAATATTTCTGATCCAATTGTTTACTGATTTTATTAGCCACAGTTAATCATGTTTAAATAACAACAACAGCAAAAACTGATTGTGAAATGTTAAGAAAAGACGATGATTTCATTCTCAGGCGCATCATTAAAAATCTATTTTTTCTAATATTCAGATTTTTGGGAAGTTTTGGAGGTGCAGAAACTCTGAAACTCACAGTATTTTATTGCAGAGTAACATTTAATTTTGTAAGTATCACACTAAACTAAAGTGTTTGGGGTCTGGTTGTAGGTGCCGATGATCCTGGTGGGCAATAAGTGTGATCTGGAGGACGAGAGGGTGGTGGGCAAGGAGCAGGGGCAGAATCTGGCCCGGCAGTGGAACAGCTGCGCCTTTCTGGAGTCCTCTGCAAAATCCAAGATTAACGTCAATGAGGTGAGCGTCTATGTTACCATAATGCTGCAGAACGTCACATTTCTGATGTTAAAGAGAGTTCACTATACACTCTTAATGATGCTGGTTTGCTTTAGCCCAGCATTGGGTCAAATATTAACAAACCCAAGAGAAGGATTAAAAACAAGATAGCATTTGCTTAGTGTATATGACTTTATTCAAGGATTTATGTATAGGAATATATGGCTACTTTTTAATTGTTGCACCTGGATATGTCTCTTTTCTGACAATGCTGGGTTATTTCAACCCAGAAATGGGTCAAATATAGACAAAATCAACCACTATTTAGTATTTGCATACTATATAGTTTGCAAAACACAACACAAAAACGTGCTGGACTATTTAAACCCAAGTTCACACACTCTGAAAAATGCTGGGCTGGAAAATAACCCAACCATAACCAAGGCGCTGTGTTATTTTGCTGTGTAGGTTTACTAATTTAGCCCAGAATGCTTGGTCGTTTATTTTAATCCAACCAGTGGGTCAGGGTAACCGTGTTGTTAGGATTAATATAACTTAAACATTGGGTTATTTGTTGTTTCATTGCCTTGCTACCTTTATATTAGCAGATATTACTAATAAAAGTAAATAACAATCACAAATGAATGCAAAATTAATATTTTTCAATCGTTACACAGCCCAAAATCTATTAAATGAGATTTCACATGGGAAACACCCATACACTCTCACATTCACACAGAGTCATACACTATGGCCAATTTAGGTTATCCAATTTACTTATAGGGCAAACCCATGCAAACACAGGCCAACTCCACACAAAATTGCCAACTGACCCATGCAGCCGGGATTCGAACCAGCGACTTTCTTGCTACACATAAACATATAAAACCAAACTGTTTTATATGTTATAGCTGTTTAATGCAGGTCTGTTTTATCTTATATTTATTTGAGAACACAACAGAACACCCAAACATACACATATACACAAAATACTGAATTGTTAATACCCAACGTTGGGTCAAATATGGATATCCCAAGACTAGTTTAAATTTTAAGTTAAATTTAAATGACACTTTTTAACCCAATGGTTGGGTTTGTATATATTTTTATTCTTTAAATATAGGAATTTAAACAGGTGACCTTTGTGTGATTGTTATCTTTGTGCTTTAAAATTGAAAACTACTACATAAAAGTACTTGGGCTGTATATTAGCCTGATGTTGTCCCGGGTCTGTTTTGTGGAGGTTTGTTTCAGACTCGGTTTGTCTTCTGACATGCCTGTGTTGGCGTCACCATAGAGCTGCTCTTCTGTGAGAACAGTGTCATTGTCAGCGAGTGATATCTCTCCATGAAAGCGCAGTCACACATTAGTCAAACAGCAGTCAGCTGCGCCGGCCGGACACACAGCGGCCTTTTGTGAGCGTAAAGATTCCTGCCTACATGACATAGAGCTGCTTTGAGTTCACTCAGTACGACCGTGCTCAATTACTTCTCCTTACAAGCAGAGTTATATGAAAGCCTGTGTGGTTTCTGAAGGTTTACCACAGGCCGGATGATTTGAGGCCCTCGCTCCAGGATTACTTATTCGTTTGTGTCAAAAGTGCAAACCTGAGTATCTTTAACACTCCAACCACAATTGAGTACAGTCATGTGAAGAAATTAGGACACCATTTTTTTGTATCAAGTAGTCATTTAAAATAGATATTAAAATTTAGAAGATGAAACCTCAGATGATCATCTCACATCATGCCAGTATTTATTTAACAAAAGTAAAGCAGGATAGAAAAGGCATCGATTCAGATGCTTGTAGATCCACTGTCATCAATAATTACTTAAAGCAATCCTTTTATTTCTGTATGACCTTCTCAGTCTCATTTTGGAGCTCTAGACTATTCAACACCTTGATTTTTTTGCTTTTCTTCTTCAGCTTCAGTCCTGTTGTAAGTTTGCTGATGTGATTATAGGATCATTGTGTTGTTGCATGTGCCAATTTTGTGTTAACACTCAGCTGAAGACTTGAGAACGACAAACTGCTCAAACTTCTGCTAATGATCAGTTAACACGTTTGATTAGAAGTACCTGGATTATGTTGTTGTTCATCTTAGGTTTTCATTTTCCCAATTTTAAGACCTGCCAAACATTTAATGCATTTTTAAAATCATGATATGGAAAAATGTAAATATTGGGTGTCTTTTTCACAAAACTGGATCTAAAATGTCT
Organism: Danio aesculapii; assembly: GCF_903798145.1. Lineage (NCBI taxonomy): Eukaryota > Metazoa > Chordata > Actinopteri > Cypriniformes > Danionidae > Danio > Danio aesculapii. The sequence goes on from NC_079438.1 coordinate 40,412,528, forward strand.
GCTGTGTTTGACATGACATGTTATGACTAAATGTTATGGCTCTGTCCTGGCAAATTAATGTCTACAGGCATGAAATTAATATATTCAGTCATCTAAATCAGGGGTTCCCAAAGTTTTCATTCCACGACCCCCCAAAATAACAATGCCAGTGACTTGCGACCCCCAATATCCTCTGAGGTGGTTATGAATATATAAACTTTGCACACAATGGTGCACACATACCAATAGGCCATAGTGTATTCATCATTTAATATTGAAGAATGCCACTCGGAGATCATCCTCCATGTTAAGTTATTTTTGATGTATGTGAGTCCCGTAAAGGTGTCAGAAAGTTGAACCTGGTGCCATAAAATCAATGTGCGGTCTCTTTAATATAACGTAATCACCCCAGGGGTCACAAAAAAAATTAAAAATCCAAAGGCTGTTGGCTTTTTATTTGCATGTTGTTGTTTTTTGTTCTGTAGGTTAGGGATAAAATATGGTAATTGCAATAGTTTAATAAAATGAATTTGATTTTTAGAAATTACCAAGTGCAACCCCCACCCCCCAACCTGATTGTCCTGACCCCCACTTTGGGAACCACGGATCTAAATTATGCTGTAACCAGTATGCAATACTCACTCTTGATGTCAGTTCACAATAGGACTCACCATCACTCATGGTATTTAATGCTTCTAATACCAGTTTATTAATCTTCTATCCATTGCAAATTAAACTAATCACTGGCATCTCAGTGAGTAAGCAACACTCGGTGCCTAGCAACATAGAATGCTAAAACATAAGCAGTGCGAAAACAAAGGCATTGTAAGTACATTTAAATGTAAACCAGGTTTTATCCAAACTCTTTTTAGCAACAGGGAGTGGTAAATAACATCTTTTTAGTAAAGGGGACAGTTGGAAAAGTCTGTTTTGTACATTTTTACCATGTGGCTATTCTAGTGTTAAAGTCTCCAACTCTTCTGTAAGCGAAATGCGGATACTGATTTAATGGATCTCTCTCAATAAGATAATGAGGAACTTCAGTCGCGATTGACCACCGTCAAAGTGATTCATCGCTCTCGGTTAACTCAGCCAGAGAGCTTCACTTTTTACAGGCATTCATGGTTCTTTTTATTCCTTTTTTATTTTTACAGCGCAAAGTGAAAAAAACACACTCATAATTAGTCAGCAAGTTTGCATGCACACTAATAATAAGGTAACTATTTAAAATCAGTCTACTGAAATAACCAGCTTTACTATCTTGCATACCATGTAAATAAGACTATATTGAAAATCAAGATGGTGAATATCAGTGGTGATGTCTAAATGAAAACATGCACGTCTGTTTGTTATAGTTGTGATGTTAATTACAGGATTATAAGCTCTAGAGAATTTGAAAACTACAATAGGGAAATTTGCACTGACTTTATGAATTGGTAGATAAATAGTTTGTAAAATAGTTATGCTAATTTATGAGATCAGGCTGTCTCCTCTTTTGATTTTTATTTGCATCCTTTGTGCACCCAAATCCCACCACTAAACCCCAACCATAATTGGGCGATGAGCAAATCATACTGAAAAATGTTTGAATGAGATTGTACAAACTGTACCAATTAGCCACTAAATCTAAAAGTTCTGAATTGCCATGAGATTGTGATTATAGATCTTTGAAAATTTAAGGTGAGACTTGAAATTTTAGACTTTGGCTCTTCAGAACGTGTAATGTGTCTGATTTCAAAAATACAACATATTTTATATGAACACAACAAAAATTCTCCTGCACTGAGCCATAAATCCCCACTTCAGCAGCACTAACATACACCAAAATCACAGTTTTGTTCAAATCTATATTCTGAATGTTTTTACTGAGGGATTTATCCATATATAATATACCTGATTATATAATCACTGTTTATATAACAGTTTTAATAAAGATTAATTAAAAGAGACTCCCAAAATCCCAAATCTGTGATTTGACTTGATTTGATTTGAATTTTGAACCCAGATGTATGTCCTAAATGTATGCAAATTAGTGCACATCTAATTAAAATGCATCATTTGCATATTTTAACATGACATATTAGAATTCTATTAGTTATAGAATTTTTTTCAAATTCTTAATGCAGTCAAATAACTGGGTAAATAGGGTTTCCAGTATATGCATTGCTGGGATTTACTGTAATCACCTGCAGTGTCTTGTCTTAAGACTGAGTTTCCAATATATTCATCAGTGGGATTTACTGCATTCACCTGCAGTGTCTTAACTCTGGGTTTCACTCACAAACACTTACTCTTGCTGAATGCGCTCAAATCTACCATGAAGACCCTTTTACATCTGCGCTAATACGGTAGACCCAACAGAATGCAGGTTAAAGTGTTTACGCAAATTGGGGTGATGGGCAAAAATCCACGTTGATCAGCTTATGTTTAAGCTGTTTATGGTCTTATGGAGAATGGTCCGGCACATTTACATGACCACACACATTTTCAGCTTACTGAATGCGGATTGATTAGCATATAAGACAAAGAAATAAAATATGGAAGTGATTTAGTACTCTTTATTTGTGTCACCTCCATGCTTTTATACTAGGGTCGTTTCAAAACTATGGGGCTTTTAAACCTGGGAACTTTTGCTAGATAAATATTAGTTGTTTTGTAAAAAAAAATGTTAAAGTAAATAAATAAGGGGGTTGTTTTGAGTTTTTTTGTGTTCTTTTGATGTTGTTCTTTTTGACTTTTGATGTTTAAATTATTATTTGTTTATTTTATGTTTAGATTGTTTTTTGCTTTGTTTTGTTGAGTTTTTGTTTTGATGTTTTGTTTTTTGGATTTGGTTTTGTCTTGGTTTGGATGTGGATGTTTGTTCGCTGTGGATTTGAGTTATTTTAAATATTGTATTAATATAATATTTAATATATAATTAATAGTTTATAATTAATAGAAATATTATTGAAATATAAAGATCATTTCATTGCAAAAGACATAGCTTTACATTTGTTTTGATTTTTGCTTGGTCTCTGATTTGTTTGTTTTTGTTTATACGTTTTATTAATATCACTAGGTTAATTTCCATACCAAAGTTACAGAACTTTAATTCAGAAATTTAATTCTAAAGTTTTGATTCAAAACTTATCATGTCAAAATAATGTCACATAGTTGATATTTAGTGCACATCTAAAACTGCTTTCATTGGTAGAACAAAATATATTTCCAACAGTTATTGTATGCCATTTACTTGGCTAAAATGGACTTTCTTGAACAAAGCACAACCCACAACTACAGTAATTAGACAGGACATGACCGGATTAGACAGGAACATTTTCTCTCCCTCCAAGTTGCTGCTGTGGTCAAATCATCTTGTTTATCAGCTTCCATTTAATGAATGAAGTAAAAAAAGTCCTTATTGATCTGTAGAGGTTTAAGCAAGTCCATTTGCTCCCTTTATCTTTATACTGCAGCTACTTTATGCTGATTGTCCAAACCTTTTAGCAAGGTGCGTCCTGTACTTCTGCATCTGTTTATCAGTGTAACTGAGATCATCTGTACAGTATGTGTGTAGCGAAGCGCAGATTATGAGCTTATCCTTCTCAACTCGCATCTCCTCACAACACATGGCGGCAGAGATATTCTGCATTACCAGGACTGTTGAACATCAGTTGCACATGTCTAATTATGTGTCTGTTACTATCCACTTGTGACATTATGAATCACTGTCTGATATAAACATGATTTTCAATAGTATTCCAGCACACCATGAGGATGTTCGTACTATTTGTTGTGGGCTGTTGGCACCGGTTGAACCCAGAAACTATGACGTCAGACTTAACAAGCGGATAGTTTATCTCTGGCCATTGTGTAAAAGCTGCAGATGTTGTGTGGAAATGACTGATAATGCAGGAGCTGTTTTTGTCCCGCTGGGAGCCCAACATCTGTACGAGGAAGCGTCCACACCTCTCAATGACTGATTTGTGTCTGTTTCTTACTAGTATTCGTCGTCTCCAGTTTGTGAGGCATTGTACACATATTTTAGTTGTTTGTAAAAGTCTCCCTCTGGATATGCTTGGAATTCCGAGTCGGTTGTCTGTTTGTGCTGTAAATCTGATCTTATTTCCACAAGGCAGACAGTTTTCACGTCTTTAGACACGGCAAACAATAATTAGCATAAGTTTGACTGTGACTCTTAAGAAAAGATATTTCTTTTTTGGTTTTGGGTGTTTACAGTAGTTTGTGTTTCTATTTTTATTTAGTTTTTATTTGTTTAGTTTGTTGTTTTTGTTTAGTTTTGGTGTTTGTTTGTTTGTTTTTGTTTTGTTTGTGTTTTTAATGTGTTTTGTTTTAGATTTGTTTGTTTTTGAGTTTTGCGTGTTTTTATTTAGCTTTGGTTGTTTTTTGTTTAGTTTTTACTGTAGTTCAGTGTTTTGCCTTTTGTGTTCTGTGTTTTCGTTTTGTTTGAGTTTTGTTTTCAACATTTGTTTTGGCTTTAGGGTTTGCTTTGTGTGTTTAGTTTTTGTTTTGAGTATTTTTTTTTTCTTTTTACTTGTTTTTTTTTGTCATTACGAGAGACGTCAGACTTAAGCAGATAATTGTGTAGGAATGTTTATAGTAGTTTGTGTTTTATTTTGATTTGTTTTTGTTTGCTTAGAATTTTAGTTTTGATGTATGCTGTTTTATTTGTGTTTGGTTTGTAGTTTTCGTAGTGTTTCTTTGCTTTGAGTTTTGATTTTAAATATATATTTTTTATATTTTAATTTAGTTTTGTGTATTTTTTTTATTTTTTGTTTTAGTTTGTAAGTATTTTTCTTATTACATTTTAGTTTGTGTGTTTTTTTTTATTTAGCTTTGAGTTGTTTTTTGTGTTTAGATTTTAGTTCAATGTTTTTTGTTTTGTTTGAGTTTGGCTTTCAACATTTGTTTGGAGTTTTTTTTTTCTCGTTTTGCTTTGTTTTCTTGTGTGTTTAGTTTTTGTTTTGAGTTTATTTATTCTTTTACTTTCCGTTTTTTTATCATCATGAGAAACAGTTACATCAGACTTAACAAGCAGATAGTTGTGTAGGAATGTTTATAGTAGTCTGTGTTGCTATTTTTACTTTGATTTGTTTACGTTGGTTTGTTAAGAATTGTTTTTTAAGTTTGCGGTTTTATATTTGTTTTTTGTATAGTTTTTTTTGTGTTTCTTTGCTTTAAGTTTTGATTTAGATTTTTTTTTAATTTTGTGTTTTTACATTTTAATTTTGTATTTTTTTTTTTTTTGTTTTAGTTTGTGTATTTTTTTATTTTTTCTTTGAGCTGTTTTTGTGTTTAGTTTTTAGTTCAGGGTTTTGCCTTGTGTTTTTGTTTTCTTTGAGCTTTACTTTCAACATTATCTTTAGTATTGTTTTGAGCTTAGCTTGTTTAGTTTTTGTTTTGAGTTGTTTTTTTTCTTTTTTTTTCTTTTACTTGGTTTTTGGTTTTGTCATTATGAGGTATTGGTATTGGTTTTGTATAACTATGATGTCAGACTTAATGAGCAGATAGTTGTGTAGGAATGTTTTTAGTAATTTGTTTTATTTGTTTTTGTTTGCTTAGAGTTTTTTGTATAGTTTGCTTAGTGTTTCTTTGCTTTTAGTTTTGATTTCAAATATTTTTAGGGTTTTTCTTTAGTTTTGTGTATTTGTTTTATTTGTTTTTTTAATTTGTTTTCAAGTATTATTATATTTTAGTTCGTGTTTTTTTTTATTTAGCTTTAAGTTAGTTTTTAGTTCAGTGTTTGCCTTGTGTTTTTGTTTTGTTTGAGCTTTGCTTTCAACATTTCTTCATTCATTCATTAATTTTCTTATCTGCTTAGTCCCTTTATTAATCCGGAGTCGCCACAGCGGAATGAACCTCCAACTTGTCCAGCACATGTTTTACGCAGCAGATGCCCTTCCAGCTGCAACCCATCTCTGGGAAACATCCACACACTCACCCACACTCATACACTATGGACAATTTATTTTACCTAATACCGCATGTCTTTGGACTGTGGGGGAAACCGGAGCACCCGGAGGAAACCCACGTGAACGCAGGGAGAACATGCAAACTCCACACAGAAACGCCAACCGCCCCAGCCGAGGCTCGAACCAGCGACCTTCTTGCTGTGAGGCGACAGCACTACCTACTGCGCCACTGCGTCGCCTTAACATTTCTTTGAGTAATATTTTAAGGTTAACTTGAGTTTTGAGTTTAGTTTTTTTAGAGAGTTGTTGTTTTATTGATTTTTTTTTTCTTTTACTTTTTGTTTTTGTCATTATGAGAAACAGGTCTTGTATATTATAGTATTTTTGGCCTTCTTACAAACCTAATCTGACAATACATGCATGACAATTCTCTATCTCTAAAATATGTTGTTTTTTTTGCCGAAGCATTGCAAATAACATAGGCAATGAATAAAGAGGTGATTATAAATGACATATATACATACATTTAAAAAACATCTAACAAACAAGAAAAAAGACTAGCATTGTGTTTAAAAATGAAGTAATTAAAAAACTATGGTAAAATAAATAAATTAAAGTAAAGTTCTGGTGCTATAAAATGTTTTTGTGTTGTGATGGAAGGCAATTTATCATTTTCTTTTTTGCTTTGAAGTGTATAATTAATTAAAATTCAATTCTCTCTTTCTCTCCCTCTCTCCACAGATTTTCTATGACCTGGTTCGGCAAATCAACAGGAAAACTCCAGTAACTGGAAAGCCACGCAAAAAGTCCACCTGCCAGCTGCTCTAATACACAGCTGTTCTTTTGCTCTGAGCCAGGTAGATCTCAATTATCATCGGCTGTGACGAGCTGTCAGTCACTTCTGTTTTAATTTCTTGATCCATTGGTTTAAACCTAGATCTAAAGTAACTTTTTGTTCCTGCAGGTCTGATTTACTGCTGTGTCTATCAGCAGTGCCAGCATTCCGACGTTACTAAAACCTAACATCGAATGGACTTTCCTATGTGGTGATGCCCCTTTAACAAACCAACCAACCAACCAACCAACAACCAACCAATGGATTCAAGGCTACAGTACCATGACAGTTTTTTGCACATAGATAACCATCATCACTTTCCAATGTCGCGAGAAAGAGATTTTTACATATAAATATATAAATATATATTCTAACTGTATGCAACCGAATAAAAAAAAAATGAGTAAATGAATACAAAGCTAGACGAAAATAATTTTAAAAAATACAGAGCCTACACGCAGTGTTATCGCTAACGGAAACAGCCACCGTTGTAAATGTAAGGAGGGAATGTCTAACCAGGCTGTGCACGTTGACATGGCAATTACAATGATATTTATAAGCACCACTATTTTAGCCAGAGAGGAGAGGAAGTCCAAAGAACTCCTATATAAACCATTCTTACAGCTAACTTTCACTCCTTTTTTTTGTTTTTTTTGTAACTTTATTATTTTTTTGCTTTTATTCTAAACATGATTTCTTCTGCCTTTATTTCTCTTTTATAAATTACTAGATTTCATTTTTTTTTTGCTCTATGGAGATGTTATATTCACAACAGCTATTGATTGATTGAGTTTTACCTTAGGAAAACCTGTGGATACAATGATGTACATGTAAAAAGTTGAAAAAATATAATTTTTTTTCTGTCGCTATCATTGTCCTTAGCCTCAGATGTTGCCTTCGAGTATGTGTTAAGACCTTTTTGTGTCTCTTTCTCTCTCTTTTTTTATATAAATATATAATTTAGGTCCATCTCATAGCCTATGCCGAACTTTGTACAGCAGGCTTTTTCAAAAAACGAAAAATAAAAAAGGGGGTATTTAAAAAATAAAGGGTTTGACAATTTAGCTGTAGTACCCCTCATACTGTAATCCGCTCATCTTTTTGGGTGGTTCGGTTATGAAAAGTCAGATCCCTCTTGATCCTGATCAAATGTTGGACAAATATACAGTACAAATATATATATTTTAAAAACAAATCGGGGGTTTTAATACACACGACTCAAACTTTGCTCCTTTTGCTTGCTGGTGTCAACCGAGGATATGAAAACCAAATATTGGATCCTGAGGAAGCGATGTCTGTTAGTGACTTTGTAATCATTTGCCCTGTTTTCTGTCTTCGTTAGTGTTGGATTAACTGAATGTGAGGGTGTGTGTTAAAAAATGGGAAGAATCGATTCGAACTTCAAAAGAATTAATCGCACATCAAGTGCGATGGGAAAAGGTGTTCATAATGCGCTCTGTAAAGCGGTTGTAGCATGAAATACGTGTCTCTTTAAACATCAGAAGGACAGGGTGCAGCATGCCGTATGTACACGTAATGAATTGTTTATGAATGCTTTGAGGATTTGCACTGTGTAAAGTGAAGAACACGACTCCTAGGGAGTGTCCGAAACACAGGCGGACACTGGTAAATATTACGAGTCTTGTGTTGTTCTGATTACTGCAAGCAAATGCCTTGATGCTGTTAAGGTTTTGAAAGAAAAAAATGACCAAAAAAATACTAAATATCTCCAGGATTGAGACCGAGGCGCAGTATTTCCAATGCAACATCGTCTGCTTTTGGACGGGCGGCGGGTGGAGGGAGGAACAAGTGTCAACTTAAAAAGCCTTAAATAAAAGTGGTGCAATTTTGTATAACCGAGCATCTGTAGTTTAATAAATTGGATTGCCATGCAAGGGCTCACAAGAAGCCAGTTTTGCCACTTGAATGTTTTGTGTATTGTTTGAGCATTTTCTGTCAGTCCAATAAACAAATGAAAACATTTAACTTATGTTACGTTTAACCACGATGGCACATTTGCTGCAAAAGTTATTATTATCTGATTAAAGCCAGATGAAAAAATGAACTGGTTTCTCTGGAGGGAAAAGAAACTGGATGACGGGTGTCTTTCACCTCATAGAAACATAATGGATGGGTTTTGCAAGATGAAAAATGATTGGTGTTATATAGATGTACTCCAGTGCTTTTTTTTATCCATAGATGATATGTTCAGATGCTGTCTGCTGTATAACCTGCGATTTCAAAGCTTACGTCATTTCAGAATACACTGTCATTTAGTAACACTTTTCACAAACACTAAAAAATTACTTGCATATAAAAAAACATACATATCAGAAGGTTGACAGAAATGTGTGTGTGTGTGTGTGTGTGTGTGTGTCTATATGTATGTATGTATGTATGTATGTATGTATGTATGTATGTGTATATATATATATATATATATATATATATATATATATATATATATGTATGTATGTATGTATGTATGTATGTATGTATGTATGTATGTATAGGGCTGAACAATATATCGTTTAAGCATCAATATCGCAATGTGTGTATCTGCAATAGTCACATCGCAGGATTAGATTGTTTATTAAAGATGAAAAGAAAGATATTAAATGTTATTTAAAAATTATTTATTTATACAATGATGGTGACCATGTTATTTTACTTTTAATTTCTGTGCTTGAATACTATTACACTCCCCAGAGCTTTTTTGTTTGTTTGTTTGTTTGCTCTATTGTATTAACAGTGCTCAGCATAATTGAGTACACCCCATTTTGAAAATGAATATTTGTATCCATTTATATATATATATAGGCAATGTATTTTGGTGCATTTACACAAAACAGATTAATTAAACTTATATATTTATTAAAATTATATTTTAGTCACAGAACATATTTAGAAATAGAAAGATGATACATTTAAATTCATACAACATTTCAATTAAATTGTATATTGTTTGTTTCTCTTTTTTTTTTTGTTTTTTTTTACTTTTATTGTTAACATTTTATTTAATATTTTTCCCTAACGTTTAAATTTGGGGTACGAATTTTTAACAATTATTGCAAGTTCTTTTGTTAGCTCCAGATTTGGCTTTAGAACTAACTTATCTAATGTATATGCATATAATATTGTAAAGCATCCGATAGAAAATATAAATTTAAATGAAAGATGTGTGGGGGGTGTATATGCTGAGCACTGTATATAGGCTTGTCATTTATTATATTTTAGGCAGATGCACTGCATAGAAAATGACTTGGTCATCCTAATCAATCTAAATGAATAAAATCAGGTGAAGTTCTATTCATATTGAATATATATATATATATCTCGCAGCAAAACAAAATATTGCAATGTCAGATTGTTATGTGTGTATGTATACACACACACACAGACACACACACTATTAGTATTTCTGAATTATTTTACATAATTGAAAAGCAAATTTTTCAAGTTATTAATATTCTTATAATATTTATAAAATTACAATTGTATTATTACATACCAATCGTGTGTGTGTGTGTGTGTATTTTTATATATATATATATATATATATATATATATATATATATATATATATATATACATATATATATATATATATATATATAAACACATACATATATATACATAGTTGAAGTCAGAATTATTAGCCCCCCTTTGAATTTTTTTCTTTTTTTAAATATTTTCCAAATGCTGTTTAACAGAGCAAGGAAATTTTCACAGTATGTCTGATAATATTTTTTCTTCTGGAGAAAGATTTTTTCTTGAAGAAAAATTTTTAATTTTTATGAACCATTTTAAGGTCAAAATTATTAGCTCCTTAAAGCTAATTTTTACTGTCTACAGAAGAAAGCTTCATTATACAATAACATGCCTTATGCCCCTAACCTGCCAGTTAACCTTATTTATAGTTAAACCTTTAAACGTCACTTGAAGCTGTATAGAAGTGTCTTGAAAAAATTATCTTGTAAAATATGTCATCATGGCAAAGATAAAATAAATCAGTTATTACAAATGAGTTATTAAAGCTATTATGTTTAGGAATGTGTTGGAAAAAAAATCTTCTCTCCGTTAAACAGAAATTGGAGAAAAAAAATAAACAGGAGCTAATAATTCTGACTTCAACTGTATGTATGTATGCATGTATGTATGTGTGTGTGTATATATATATATATATATATATATATATATATATATATATATATATATATATATAGAGAGAGAGAGAGAGAGAGAGAGAGAGAGAGAGAGAGAGAGAGAGAGAGAGAGAGAGAGAGAGAGAGAGAGAGAGAGAGAGAGAGAGAGAGAGAGAGAGAGAGAGAGATTGCTATATTGATTTACGTTTATTAATGTGATCGTTTATTATTATGTTGTACACGCATAATTCATTAGCCTATTAATCATATTTACAGCTTGAGTAACGTTGGTAGGGTTATTAATTAGTTTATTAATGACTTTTCAAACTAATTCAAATAGGAAATCATTGTGTAATGCAAGAAACAACCGAAATCTAAAATATAACAGTTTAATATCAATTTATGCCTAATTAACCATAGTTTTAGATAAACGCTTTAAACAACTGTATTAAAATAAACGAAATGACAACTCACCTTGGCCATTTTCCCTTGAAATTTAGCGACGGTTTAATGTTTATGGCCATAAATATATACTTAGATATTGAAGAACTGTATATTCAGGCGAACAGAGACTAGAACCTCCAGTACAGTAGATGCCGCTGTCCCCTTTCTTCACCTAAAATATACAAGAATCGAAGAAAAATAAACCCACACATGACATGTGAGAAACAACAGTGCCAATAGAAGTTTTAATATGGATTTAGGCGTTTATATCACCTAGTAAAATAATGATATAATAGAAAGACCGTACAGTTTTTCACGCGCTGACTTCCTGTGACGCTTCCAAACAGACAGATTTCCGATTGACCTCCTCAAAAACAGTGTATGATTTCTATATAATTATTTAATTTCATAATGAATCTCAGCGTGACTCTTAGGTCCTATAGTAGAGCTCGTGTGTGTCGAAATAAAGCGACTGTCTCGGTTTACAGAAGACTGTCAGATGCTCCTGAAGAGCCTCAGTCCGTGAAAACACGCAGAACTCCGGTGAACGCAACCGTCCTGCTATTCCCAGGCCAGGGCAGTCAGTATGTCGGTATGGGGAGAGGATTGCTGAAGTATGGAAATGTCAAGGAGATGTTTTCGGTAGCTCAGAAGGTGCTGGGTTATGACCTGCTGTCTCTGTGCTTGAATGGACCCGAGAAAGACCTGATGAAGACCGTTCATTGTCAACCTGCGGTTTTTGTCTGTTCTCTGGCTGCTGTGGAGAGACTCAACCATGAAAACCCTGCTGTAAGTTACAGCATGCTCTTTTATGTCGATTAGGACTTGATGTTCTACGCGTGTGGATGATTATGTGGGCAATATTAATATAAACTCTTCTTTATAGGCTATTGAGAGCTGTGTGAGTGCAGCAGGTTTCAGTGTTGGTGAATTTGCAGCTTTGGTGTTTTCTGGTGCAATGAACTTCGCTGAAGGTAAAACTGACCCCAATGTCTTCGAAAATTAGTACTTTTTAAATAGTATTTTTGCAAAAAGCTTGGTCATTTATCTCCAAAATCAAAAGGAAGAAGTGATATATTTGATCAAAGTTTTATCTATATTTTATAATGCATTTTTTGTTTAATAAAATAATATTTGGCGTAAAGCTTCAAGACATTTAGGTGCATTAATACTTTTACGCTCAAATTAAGTGTATATACAGTCTAGACTATTGTATTGTTATTGTAAATGACTTTTAATAGTTATTGAAGTAACACAGACATAAAATATAATATAAATCTTAACCTCAGAAATAATAGGTCCTATCTGACATCTCCAATTTAAGTTACTCTCATATTCGTATTCTTTGACAACAATGTATTTACATTATGATGTTAATTTTTTTTTTTTACCATTAATAGTTGAATAAAATCAAGGATAATTCAAATGAAATAATATAAAATATTGGACCACATCCTTGCAATAAAAAAAAGTTATATTTATTTATATGAATATATATATATATATATATATATATATATATAGAGAGAGAGAGAGAGAGAGAGAGAGAGAGAGAGAGAGAGAGAGAGAGAGAGAGAGATAGACAGACAGACAGACAGACAGACAGACAGACAGACAGACAGACAGACAGACAGACACATCCAGTAATCAACATTTGAAGTCAAACCCTTTCAATAAAGTTGCCCTAAAACTCGAATTACACCCATTCTTGTCTTAGGACAGTTTGGAAAAACGTTTTAGATTTACTTTAAATGTTAACCACTAATCATATTCTTTTAAAAGCAATTTTAGTGGTATATAATCGATATATAAGGTAGCAAAAATGCTATGATATGTGAGTATTTTACTTTTGAATGAAAAATATAATTTTATCTTTACAATATTGTGAAGTCACAATCTCATAATTCAATATAAAAATGCCTATCATATTCTCTGTGTGAAATACTGTTGTTGTTGATATTGTTTTTAATAATTGGAGCAATATATGACCCGTGAATATTATTGACATAATTTAGGACATCCAGAAACATCCATTCGATCAGCTTATCTCTGTAGCGCTGTTTTCTGCCTGCAGCTTTGTTTGCAGTGAAGGTGAGGGCAGAGGTGATGCAGAAGGCCTCTGATCAAGTGTCCAGTGGCATGTTGTCTGTGATTGGTCGACCTCAAGCCCAGTATAAATATGCCTGTGTCCAAGCTAGAGAGCACTGTATCTCTCTTGGGATCCAAGACCCTGTGTGCTCCATCGCCAACTACCTTTTTCCAGATGGGAGAGTCATAGCTGGACACAAAGAGGTATTGTGTGAAATGTAAAATATAGCGAGCTGTTATAAAAATCTAATATGAATAATATTTGGTTAATTTAACTCTCAAGACCAGAAAAGTGCTTCAACCCTTTACAAGGCAAAAAACATGTATGATAACCTCTTTGATATTGGTTATAAAAGTCAGAAAGTCTGTCTACACTGTTTTAGTTTTCCTAATTGATATTTAATTGAGTGCCCTAAAAAGGATAATAAAACTAAATACAATTTTTCTGCAATACAAATCACGTTGTGTTAATAAGTTGGAAAATAATTTGAATAATGCCATTATTGTCAAGCCGATAAAGCATGCGCAATGCACACAAATCATATAGACCGATACAGAATGAGAGTGGCATGTAATTGTTTGCAAATCACATTTCACATACACTGCTGTATATTTGCACTTTAAATGCATTTATTTAAGAATAATTGAGTGCTACTGCAGTAGTTTGCTTTATAGTTTTATTGTTGAATTAAAATACTGTTGAATTTAAAATATGCGAGTAAGGGGAAATAAAACGCTTGTTGTTAATATAATGTAATTATGTGTTAATAACATGCTTATAAAGCAAATACTGTGCGTTATTTCAGTCAACTGGTTGCCTGTTTTATTATAATTTTTTTACATATTCATTACATATTTACACATTCAATTTCAATTTGCACAATTTGAATTAAAATGGAAATGAAGCTAGTGACAACCTAGGAAGTTTTGGGATGTCTCATTTT